>NC_066560.1:12619675-12622175 GCF_024679095.1 Eriocheir sinensis
CATGTATTTCTCGTATCATTATTAAAATTTTCTGTCTACTGTTATTTCTTGTATTTTTCCTGCTGTCATGTTTATTTTGTCTGCTTGTCTCCTTGTTTTCTTGTATGTCTTAATTTTTCTTCCACTCTCCCTCAGTCTTGTATTTCTCGCATCATTATTAAAATTTTCCGTCTACTGTTATTTCTCGTATCATTATTAAAATTTTCTGTCTACTGTTATTTCTTGTATTTTTCCTGCTGTCATGTTTTTGTCTGCTTGTCTCTTGTTTCCTTGTATGTCTTAATTTTTCTTCCACTCTCCCTCAGTCTTCTAATTTTGCCAAACTCTCGTATTTCTTCTTGCTATGTTTTTTATCAACTAGTCTTCACGTATTTCTCTTCTTTTGTCTCTGTCACTCCATGTATCATCTCTTCATATTCTTGTATTTCTCCTCCTTGTGTCCCTCTCTTTCCGTCTCTCTATTCTAATCTACCACAATGACGATCTCGTGTTACGTTTGCTGTCCAGTGTTTTGTATTCCCTGTTGTTGCATGTGTATAATTTTGTGGTCCGTTCTGTGTTCTCTCTTATAGACTGTTTATTTTGGCGCTCTCACTTCCTCAGTCTCCTCCTTGTCTTCCTGCCTTCGTCTTTGTCGCCTCGTGTGAGTCTTGCGAATTTATGTAAAGCGTGAGCGATAAGAACGAGGTGTCTTATGCTAATATAGTGCTCTCTCTCTCTCTCTCTCTCGTCTTTCTTTATTTTTTTTTATTCTCTTTTTATTTGATTTTCCTTCCTTTCTTTCTTTTTGTTCTCTCTCTCTCTCTCTCTCTCTCTCTCTCTCTCTCTCTCTCTCATAACTCACAACCCCGTACCCTCCGCTCTAAGATATATGTATGAAGGGTCAGACAGCGGATAAAGGATGACCTAATTGTGCTTATCCAACACACACACACACACACACACACACACACGCACGCCACGCCTCGCCACGCCCGAACGCCAACCCACAAACACATAAAACAAACAACAAACACACGATTTAACAGCATTTCCACGTTCTTAAACCTGCCACACGCGCACTTATCTCTCCTTCCTCCCCTCCTACTCCTTCTCCTTCTCTCCCTCCCTCTTTCCTTCCCTTCCCTCCTCCTCACCTCCTTTCCTTCCCTCCTTCCAACCTTTCCTTCCTTTCTTCTTCTTTTGTTCTTTTCGTTTTTCTTTTAATTTTCTTTTTGTTTTTTTTGCTTTCCTTCCCTCCCTTTTCTTCCTTTTTTTCCTCCTCTCCTTTCCTTGCTTTCTTCCTCTTCTTCTCTTCGCTTTTTCTTTTAATTTTACTTTTTTTGTTGCTTTCATTCCCTCCCTTTCCTTCCTTTTTTTTCCTCCTCTCTTCCCTTCCTTTCCTTCCCTTCCCTCCTCCTCTCCTTTCCTTGCTTTCTTCCTCTTCTTCTCTTCGCTTTTTCTTTTATTTTTACTTTTTTTGTTGCTTTCATTCCCTCCCTTTCCTTCCTTTCTTTCCTCTCTTCCTTTCCTTCCCTCTTTCTTCTTGTTCTTTTCTCTCCTTTTCGTTATTTCTCTTAACCTTCTATTCAATTGTCTGCTTTCATTTCCTTCCTTTGCTTTCATATTTGCTTTCCCTTCTTCCCTCTTTTCCCTCTTTCTCTTCATCTACTTCTCATTTCTCTTTTATTCTCTTCCTTTACTTTCTTTATTGGTGTCCTTTTTCTTCATCTATTTCCACATCCTCTTCCCTTTTGTTTTCTTTCCTCTATCTTCTTTCTTTCTTCTCTCCTATTTTATTGTTCATCTCCTTTCTTTCCCTTATTATCTCCTTTAACTATCTTTCTTTTCTTTCCACTGTTTCCCTAACCTCTCATTTCTGCTTTCCTTCCCTTCGTATATTCTGTTCCTATCCTCGTTTTATCTTTCCCCTATTCTCTTTTCTTCTCTGTTTTCTTATCTTCTTGTTCTTCATTTCCTTGCTCCCTAACCTTCCCCTCTTATCATTTATTCCCCTCTTCCATAACTTCCACTCCTTCCCTCCTTCCTTCCTTCCCTCCTTATCTTCCCTTTGTCTTCCTTCCTCTCCTTCCTTTGTACTGGCGTCTCCTTCCTTCCTTTCGTTCTTATTTATGGCTGTCGTATAAACTGTTATCAACGCCACTTTCATGGACCTCAAGCTGAGAGAGAGAGAGAGAGAGAGAGAGAGAGAGAGAGAGAGAGAGAGAGAGAGAGAGAGAGAGAGAGAAAATGAAAGAAAGAAAGGAAAAAGGAAAATGAAAGAAAGAATAAGAGAATAAAAAGAAGGAATAAAAAGAAAAAAATGAAAGAAAGGAAGGAAAAAAGAGGAAAAATGAATATAAATGAGAGAGAGAGAGAGAGAGAGAGAGAGAGAGAGAGAGAGAGAGAGAGAGAGAGAGAGAGAGAGAGAGATAATTTTACTAAAAGAAGTGGGTCCATTGTCGTGTCCAAGAGAGCGAGGCAGGATTAATGGTGTCCCGAGGAGGCATATCGGTAATGG
>NC_066560.1:12627175-12652175 GCF_024679095.1 Eriocheir sinensis
TCCCTCCCTCCTATCTCTCCACTCGTTCTTCCACCTCCCTCTTTTCCTCCATTTTCTCCCTCCATTTCTATTTCTCTCCTATTTTCGGCCTCTATCCTCTCCTCTCTCCCTCCCGTCTCTCCACCTTATTCCCACTCGTTCTTCCACCTCCCTCTTTTCCTCCAAACACCTCCATTTTCTCCCACCAGTCATATTTCTCTCCTATTTTGGGCCTATTTCTCCTTCTTTTCCTCTCCCGTTTCTCTACTTATCTTCTGTATATCTTTTATTTCCTATTTTTCTCCATTTGCTCCTCGCCTTTGTCCCTCGTCGGCTGTTTATGGCTTCTTTTATCTTTTCATTATTCTTTATCTTTTCTTTCCTCCCGTTGACCCTTCACATTTCTTTCTGTTTCTCTACTTATCTTCTGTATATCTTTTATTTCCTATTTTTCTCCATTTGCTTCTCGCCTTTGTTCCTCGTCGACTGTTTATGGCTTATTTTATCTTTTCATTATTCTTTATCTTTTCTTTTCCTCCCGTTCACCGTTCACATTTCTTCCTCTTTAGTCTCTTCCCTCAGTCCTCTATACATTCTTTTTTGTCCTTGCTATTTTTCTGCGTTCTTTTCTCCTGTCTCTCAAAATACTTTCTGATCCTCTGTCTTATCATTCTATTCCTTCTTCGACTCTCCATACCTCCCCTTTTTTCAACAATAGAAGAAGGACAAAGGCAAAAATAAACAAGTGGAAAACAAGAGAAACACGCTTCTCCTATATATACAAACAAAGAACTACAGAGATTGAATATAAAAACGAGTCATTAAAACAAGCTGGAGAGGCTCATAGAATAGCATAGGAACCAGTGAAGAGGGGCGAAAGAATGAAGACACTGGTTAAAACTCTTGCATTAGAAGGTTGGACAGCCAGGCCCCTCCTTCACGCTCCACCCTTTTCACTCTTCCTCCCTTCAGACCCCTTACGTCTCTACTCTTTTCGCTCCCTTTCCAGAGATGAGAGAATGAAGACACTGGTTAAAACTCTTGCATTAGGAGGTTGGACAGCTGGCTTCCTCCTTCACGCTCCACCCTTTTTACTCTCCTTCCCTTCAGACCCCTTTTAAGTACCTCTCTACTCCTTTCGTTCGATTTCCAGAGATGAGAGAATGAAGACACTGGTTAAAACTCTTGCATTAGGAGGTTGGACAGCCGGGTCCCTCCTTCACGTTCCTCTCTTTTTACTCTCCCTTCCTTCAGACCCCTTTTAAGTACCTCTCTACTCTTTTCTTTCCCTTCCCAGCATTCCCTTCTCCTCTGTGTGTCTGTCTCCGTCCCCCGCCTCATCCAGGTCACTCTGCCTCTAAAACCCGAGTAAAAAAAGTAACCTTCTCATCTTTCTTCGACCCTTCCGCCCCCTTCCATTATCTCCTTCCCTCCCTTTATCCTCCACACCCCTTCCTTCCCTCCCCTAACTTAATTCCTTCCCTCCATCTCCGATTCTCTTCACCCCACCCGCTCCCTCTCGTTTCCCCCTCCTGTCCACCCCTCTCGACCCTCGCAGCCCCTCCTGTCGTGACCACAGGCGCGTGCGAGCTCCTTCAAGTGTGACGGGCGGGAGGGAGGGAGAGGAAGGAGAGAAGAGTTCAGAGAGAAGCGGTCAGAAGAAAGAGGGAGAGGAGGAGAGGAATGGAGGTTGAGAGTGAAGGAGAGAGAAGAGTGGAGAGAAGAGGGAAACATTGGAGGGAGAAGGAATGGAAGGAGAGACATGGATTGGGGGAGTGGGGGGGACGTGAGGGAGGGAAAGACAAGGGGAAGGAGAGAAAGAGAGAAAATTTGTGAGAAGAAGAAAAGGGGGAGAGAAAACCGGCGTGAGAAATGAAAGGAGAGACATGGAGGGGCGTGAGAGAGAGAGAGAGAGAGAGAGAGAGAGAGAGAGAGAGAGAGAGAGAGAGAGAGAGAGAGAGAGAGAGAGAGAGAGAGAGAGAGAGAGAGAGAGAGAGAGAGAGAGAGAGAGAGAGAGAGAGAAGGTTGGATAAAGTATAGAGAGAAGATGAAATAGTGGGACAGGAGTGGAGGTAAGTGATTGGGAAAGGTGTGGCCTGACGTTACCTGGGCAAAGAGAGGAGATAATTTGAACACCTGAGAGGACTTAAGATAATATACCTAAAATAAATCTGCAGCAAAGAGTAAAATGTGAAGCAATATGAAAAGTGAATAGGCACGTGACAGAACCATTACTACTACTACTACTACTACTACTGCTACTACTACTACTACCACCACTACTGCAATCACCACCACCACCACTGCTACCACCATCACCACTACTAACTACTACTACTACTACTACTACTACTACTACTACTACTACTACTACAACCACCACCACCACCACCTCACAATCACCACCATTTATATCACAATCACTCTAAGCACTGCAAAACCCTCATTACAGTACCACAAATACGACCCCCCCCCCCCTCCCCGTCATCACCATTACCATCACCACTATCATCACCACCATCATCACCACGGAGGAATGTACTACTATTAAATTTCTTCTCTCCACCCGCACGCGCTCTCTCCCTTATTTTCTCTCCCTCCTCCTCCTTCCCTTCCACCACCACCACCACCATCACCACCACCACCACCACCAAGGGAACAGTTAGGCCATCAAGCTTCTCAAGACTCATTCTACGTCACTACAGGAGTATTTTTTTTATTTTTTTTATTTCTTATTTACTTTTTATTGTGATTTCTGGAACTGACCGAATCGAAACCAGCAAGAAAGTTAATATTTGTGTTATGTTCCAGTTGTCATTTTCGCTGTGTTGTGTGTGTGTGTGTGTGTGTGTGTGTGTGTGTGTGTGTGTGTGTGTGTGTGTGTGTGTGTGTGTGTTCCTTTTTTTCGCTTTTTTTTTGGAATTGTAATTTTACAGTTAAACGAAAAACTAGAATTTAAAAATGTCTAATGTACGTATTTGATTATTTTATTTACTTATTTGGTTTTATTTTATTTTACTTAAGACCGAATCCTTTAATTTATGTTTGCCCTGCTTTCTGAACCCGTCACACACACACACACACACACACACCTCCACGTCACCACAATAATAGCTAGCGCAAAGACCCTCCTCCTCCTCCTCCTCCTCCTCCTCCTCCTCCTCCTCCTCCTCTTCCTCCTCCTCTTTCTTCTCCTCCGGCCACTCCTCGGTCCCGAAATAGCGTCGTAAATATGTTGCTTGTGACAAGGTTCCCCCCCCCCCTCCCTCTCTTGGTGACCTGGGGGGAAGAGAGAGAGAGAGAGAGAGAGAGAGAGAGAGAGAGAGAGAGAGAGAGAGAGAGAGAGAGAGAATTAAAAGAAAGAAAGAACGAAAGGAAGGAACAAAGGAAGATGAAAAAAGAGAGAAAAGTGGGAAACGGAATAAAAAGAATGATAGAAAAAAAAGGAAAAGGAAAGTAATAATGAGAGAGAGAGAGAGAGAGAGAGAGAGAATATTTATCCATGACAGGAACATGAATACAGTGAATTAGAATTGTAAAGACGATTCAATCAGACAATCGATCTTAATAATTTAGTCTCGTTTATTTTAATGTTCTCTCCTTCTTCTTCTTCTTCCTCTTCTTTCTTCTCCTCTTCCTCTTCTTCCACATCTTCCGGTTCTTAATTTATCTCTTTCTCCTTCTCATTTACTCTCTATCTCTCTTTCCCTCTCTCTTCTCCGTCTCTCCTTCTTCTTCATCTTCTTTCTTCTCCTCTTCTTCTCCTTCCACCTCCTCCGATTCTTGTTTTATCACTTTCTCCTTCTCATTTACTCTCTATCTCTCTTTCACTCTCTCTTCTCCGTCTCTCCTTCTTCTTCCTCTTCTTTCTTCTCCTCTTCCTCTTCTTCCACATCTTCCGGTTCTTGTTTTATCTCCTTCTCCTTCTCATTTACTCTCTATCTCTCTTTCCCTCTCTCCTTCTTCCTCCTCTCCTTTCTCCACTCCTTTTTTTTCCCTTTCTCTATTTCTTGTTTTATCTCTTGCCTCTTTCTCATTCATTCTCTGTCTCCTCCGACTCTATCTCTCTTTCCCTCTCTACTTCTTCCTCTTCTTCTTCCCCTTCCTCCTGTTCTTGTTTTATCTCTTGCCTCTTTCTCATTCATTCTGTTGCTCCTCCGCCTCTCTCTCTTCTCCCTCTCTCCTTCTTCTTCCTCCTTTTCTTCCTTCTCCTCTTCCTCTGGTTCTCATTTCTTGCCTCTTCTCATTCACTCTCTATCTCCTCCGCCATTCCTCCCCACGCCTCTATCTCTCTCTCCTCATCTCTTCCTCTTTCTCCTCCTACACACACCCTCACCGCAGCTCTTCACATGTCACCTCTCAGGAAATTGGAGGAAAGACAGAGAGAGAAAGGGAGCGAAAGAGAGATCCTCCCTCCTTTCCTTCCCTCTCATCCTTCTCTCCATCCTTTCTTCCTCTTTTTCTATTCGTTCTTTCTTTTTATTTTACATCCATTTCTGTGATTTCTTTTTCCTTCGTTTCACCTTCTCCCTTCTCTTTCCTCCTATTTCTTCCTTCCCCTTCCTCCTCTTCCTCCTCCTCCCCCTCTTTCCTTTCCCTCACCTTCTCCCCTTCTCTTTCCCCCTATTCCTTCCTCTTCTTCTCCTCCTCCCCTTCTTCTTTTTCTTTTTCTTTTCCTTCTTCTTCTTTTTCTTCTTCTTTTTCTTCTTCTTTTTCTTTTTCTTCTTCTTCTTCCTCCTCCTCCTCCTCCTCCTCTTCCCCCTTGTACCGTAACACTGCGAGGCCTGGCGAGTCTGTCTGTCTATTTCAAGGGCCGCGAGGGACGTAAAAGTGGACCAAATGACGACGCTGTTCAACTTTTTTTCCTCTCTCTCTCTCTCTCTCTCTCTCTCTCTCTCTCTCTCTCTCTCTCTCTCTCTCGTTTTTGTCTATTTTCCACTTTTTTCATTATTTTCTTTTATTTCTTTGTCTTTCTTTCGTTATCTTGTTATTATTTTCCCTTTCTCTTTCCTCTCTTCTTTTTTCATCTGTATTTTCAGATATTTTCTTTTCTATCTGCTTCCTTTTATTCACTGTTGGACCTTTAACCTTCTTTCTTTCATTCATTCTTCCTCTTCTCTTCTCTTCTCTCTCTACCTGTCTATCTATCTACCTATCTATCTATCTCTACACGAAACAGATCAATGAAGTAAGTTCCTATATAGACACGAGAAGGAAAAATAACAAATAATACAAATGTGACAGATTATATTCAAATTCGTTTCAGCGCGAGAAGTGAGTTCTCGAAAATATAATATGTTGAAAATTATACCACCGGTCCGTGACTCCTTAAAAAAAAAAATAATAATAATAATCGCATGACTTATCGAACACTACACGTTGAGTCATTGATTTTAAGTGACAAAACGCAAGACAAATCAGCAATCACGTAAGTAGTTGACGGGCGGGTAAAACTGAATAAAAATTTGACCTGAGGCGGGAGAGAAATAACACGGAGCAGCAATAAAAGGTACTACAAGTAGGTATGATCCCCGCACACCTGTGATATCAGAGGCTTGCATTTTTAAGCTTCACAAAAGACGTATCAGATTAGCTAGTAACAATAGCAGGTGATTCATTTCGCTAAACTCCCTGTGTACCTGTGATATCGGAGGTGCGCAGTCTCTACTAGTCTTTTAGCTCAACAAAAGACGTTTTACAATAAGATGCAGCAATATCAGGTGACCCATTGAGCTATAATTCCCCTGTACCTGTGATTTCAAAGGTGTTCAGTCACTTTAGCTCTACAAAAAAAAGTATTACAATAAGAGGCAGCAATATCAGGTGATCCATTGAGCTATAATTCCCCTTTACCTGTGATTTCAAAGGTGTTCAGTCTCTCTCGCTCTACAAAAGACGTATTAGAACAACAGGTGAGCAATAACAGGTGATCCATTTAGCTATAATTCCCCTGTACCTGTGATTTCAAAGGTGTTCAGTCACTTTAGCTCTACAAAAAAAAGTATTACAATAAGAGGCAGCAATATCAGGTGATCCATTGAGCTATAATTCCCCTGTACCTGAGATTTCAAAGGTGTTCACGAATGAGAATTACAATAAACATTTACAGGTGATCTTTTTCGCTTTAATCCCTGCGTACCTGTGATTTCAAAGGTGTTCAGTCTCTTCAGCTTCACTAAACACGAATGAGAATAACAAGAAGCATTTACAGGTGATCCTTTTCGCTTTAATTCCTGCGTACCTGTGATATCAAAGGTGTCCAGTCACTTAAGCTCAACAAAACACGTATTAAAATAACAGGTGAGCAAAAACACAGGTGATCCATTTCCTTCTAATCCCTGCGCACCTGTGATATCAAAGGTGTTGTCTTTTTAGCTCTACAAAAGACGTATGAGAATAAAAACAAAGCAATAACAGGTGATTCATTTCGCTATAATCCACATTCACCTGTAATATCGAAGGTGTGCAGTCTATTAGCTTTACAAAGACGTATTTAAATAATAGGTGAGCAATTACAGGTGATACATCTCGCTGTAGTCCGCATTTACCTGTAATATCAGAAGAGTGCAGTCTTTAGCTTCACAAAAGACGTATTACTCATCGAAAATCGACGTGCAAGTTCAAGGTTAAGAGCAAGTAAGTATAAACGTCTCTGTCGGGTGAGATGACGATGATGAACAGTTTGCCGCCTTGATTTAAGAGGAGCATCGAGGAAAACTTGCTTCTGGATCCGACCCCGGGCACAACCTGGCTGGCGGCTGGACGTCCCTCGGGTGGAAGATGAGGGAGATGAGGGCGAGGGTGAAGCACATGATGAGAGTCGTAACAGTTAAAGACAGAGATGCAGGAAGGTTTATTTACGGGGAAAACTAATGAAAAGGTGCGTGTGGTGAAGGTAGAAAATTCAATTATAGTGACTGAGGATAGTGATTCCTTCTAACAAGGTTCGAGTCAGGAATTTAGAGGAATAAGAACAAAAAGAAGAAAATCATAAAAGAGAAACCACGAAAGATTGGAAACTGGATTGGACAGAGATAAAAAGGGAGGAGCAGAAAGGAGCGGCAATGGAACTATAATGAGGTGTCGTGGTTAAGATGAAGATTAGAATGGGAGAAAGAATGAGAATAAGAATCGGAACAATAGAAAATGATATCTGTACCTTCACGCGCTTGTGCTCAATTTCAAAAGCAATTACACTCAGAAAAAAGAGAACACGAATACCTGACTGACCGACAAAACCCGAGGCAAGTGATTATGTATTCAGCTGAGCGCGCGAAGGAAGGCTTGAACGCAATACACCAATCCTGCCGACCCGACGTGAGATAAATTGAAACGAACAAAAAGCAGACAGATAACAATGAAACGTGACCACAAAACCCCCTCGCCACCCCCTCCCCTCCCCCCGACCACGCCCCCCTCAACACCAATACCACCACCACCACCACCACCAGTACTACGCCTACCACTACTACTACTAAATCTGCCACTAACACCAACACTACAGCTACTACAATTGCCTCTAGTACCTTTGCCATCGCTGCTACTATTTCTAGAACTACTACTACTACTACTACTACTACTACTACTACAACTGCTACCACTATCACAATTACTACATTTTTATTACTACTGCTTCTTTCACTATCTCCACCACCACCACAACTACCACTACTAAACCATTACTACTACTACCACCACCACCACCATCACCACCACACCATTACCAACATTACGATCACTCCCACCACCACCACCACCATCACCTCACCCCCCTACCACCACCACAGCCGCCTAGTCTCAACAGCAAGGCAATCCACAATCCACAGTAAGAAGTAAAAGAATAAGAAGGAGAAAAAAAATAATACGTATAGCGCAAGGGAAATAAAACGAAATTAGACAGTGAAGAAAAATAGATATTGAGTAGAGTTTTGCGTGTCCGGAGCACAAATGTAAGACCAAAATATAGACGTTTAAATCCCCTCCTCCTCTTTCTTCCTCCTCTCCTTCACTTGTTTTTGTTTTGCTCTCGTCTCTCTTGCGTGCGTGCGTGTGTTTGTTTTTTTCTTTACAGGTGAAATTAGGGGGATGCTGAGGTAATTAAGCGGCGGCGGCAGGTAACAGATGTCCCGAGATAATGGTGATAATGAAAAGTAATGATGTTAATGAGTATTCTTCACTCTGTCTGTCTGTCTGTCATTTTTTTTTTTTTTTGGTTATTTGTAATCATTTTATTTTTTTCTCTCGTGATGTTCCTTTCGTCTTTGTTTTCTTTCTTTTCCTTGCTTGTTTTTTATTTACCTTTTTTATTTTCTTTCTTTTTTCTTACTTTCTCTCATTCTCTTTTTCATTTGCACACACACACACACACACACACACACACACACACACACACACACACACACACACACACACACACACACACACACTGGAATCAGCTGAATGGATGGGCACACAGACTCGTCCCCCAAATTATTATTATACCCAGACTTTAATTAACTTACAGCGGAGGCAACGAGCGGTAATCACACGGCCGGAGGGAGAGGCGGACGAAGGAGGAGGAGACGGAGGAGGAGGAGGAGGAGGAAGGGCATGACCGAGGGATATAAAGAGAACAGAGTCAGGCGGGGCAGAAGGACAGGAGAGCTTGAAGGTAAGGAATATTGATAACCTTAATACGTACAGATGTCCTCAACTGTAAAAAATAAGGTATATAAAAAAGAATGCACGACCGAGAATAACAAAGAGAACAGAGTCAGGCGAGGCAGTAGGAGAGGAAAGCTTGAAGAATATTGATAAACCTAATACGTACAGATGTCCTCAAGCATTAAAAAAAATATATATGTGAAAAAGAATGCACCGTCGAGGGTTACAAAGAGAGGTCAGAGTCAAGCGCGACACAAGGATAGGGAAGGCTTAAAGAATATTGATAAACTTAATACATACAGATGACCTCAAGTGTAAAGAAAGGTATATATGAAAAAAAGTACATATACGAAGGAAATAGAAAGGACATAGTGAGACAGGACAAAACACCATACGTACGAAAGCCTTCCAGTGAAAAAAAAAAAAGCTATATAGAAAAGATTTACGAACAAAGGCAATACGAGTTAAGAGAATGGGACACATGGATATAGATATGATAAAAAAATATCTCAAACGGAAAGAAAAAGGATGAAAAAAAGACGATAGAACAGGTCAGTCGGGACAGAAGAAGAATAACGTTTGAAGTAAATCATAGAAACAATAATGGATGTCTTGCCGCGAAAAATATGCACAGAAAAAAGAATTCATATACGAAGGCAACAGAGAGAACGAGTCAGACGGGACACAGGGATAGAAAAGGTCAGACTAAGGAAAAATGCGAGAGAAAAGTTTAATACGCATAAATCCTTTCGGGCGTAAAAAGGAATATAAATAAAGTATGCCCGGACAAAAGGAATGAAGCTGGACAAGGCAGGGCAGAAAATTTTAAGTTTAGATAAATAATCAAAGTTTTTATGAGTAGGGGATGTCTTCAGGTGTATGTGATAAATAATGGGAGAATGCGCATAAAAAAAAAGATAATAGGGAAAACTACATTTGACGAGGAAGAATAGAAAATAAAAAACACGAACTCAAAGTGGATAATACGAGAAAAGTTAAATACGAACAAATCCTTTCGGGCGTAAAAAGGAATATAAATAAAGTATGCACGGACTAAAGGAATGAAGAGAAGGAAGTTAGACAAGGCAGAGGGACAGAAAGTGATGAAATAAAGACACGGTTATTGTTAAGAGGTTTTAAGAGTAGGAATATGTATGGGATCATGTGTATGGGAATATGTATGGGTATCATGTGTATGGGAGGAACAAATAGAGAATACAGATAAAAAAAAGAATAAAATAAGGAAAGCTAGATTGAATGAGGAAAAATAGAAAACGTTGAACTCAAAAATGAAGAAATGCATAAAAGTTTAATAAGCATAAATCCTTTCGAGGGTAAAAATGAATATAAACAAAGTATGCAAGGAAAAAGGAATAAAGAGAAGCAAGTTAGACAAGGGTTAAACACGGCAGAAGGAAAGAAAATGATAAGATAAAGATTAATATTAAGAAGCTTCACATGTAGGAATGTCTTCAGGTGTATGGAAGAAATAAATAAAGAACGCACATATAAAAAGATCATGAAGAAAATTAAACTAGATGAAGAAGAATTAAAAGAAAAACATTGAACTCAAAGTGAAAAAATGCATAGAAGTGTGTGAGGAACAAATAGAGAGCGCACATAAAAACGATAATAAGGAAAACTTAATTAAATGAGGAAAAATAGAAATCGTTGACCTTAAAGAAGAAAAAAAAGGTTAACAAATACACGTGTCCTTATATGAAAGAGGCGAATAAATATATAAAAATAAGCAAACTAGACCAATAAAGAGCATGTTAGACGAGACAGTAGGATAAAACCTAAATGGATAAATGAAAAAAAATATAAAGATAAATGTATATGAGCAATTTAGGCTGCAAGAAGGAAGGATAATAAATAAGAATAAATTACGTGTGCTGAATAGATAAACGCGTCTGAGGATGAGCTAGATCAGGAGAGGGAGGCAATAATAATAAATGTTAAACTGTTAATGGGGAAAATATCAGAACGAGGAAGACAAACTCACATACACTGAAGCGAGAACAAGGAAAACAAGCAGAAAACAATGGAGGTAAAACAAATCCACAATTCTTAACGGAGAAAACAATAAAAAAACATCAGAAAACGAAAGTATGAAAAAAATCTATGTATGTTGACTAATCTAAAACAAGAAAATAATTAAAGAAAGTAAAAACAAAATCCACATATGTTGAGGAAGCTAAAATACGACATAACAAAAGAAAATTTACATCCAAGGAGATCCACATATGTTGATGAGGCTAAATTAAGAAAACGGGAAACTAAAAGATGAAAAAAAAAAGAAAAAAAATCATATCTAACAAACGCAAAACAAAAACAAAAACAAAAAAACACGAAAGGAAATAAAGCAAATCAACAACAAACAAAATAAACAACAGTGGAAGGAATAAAAGTCAGACATGTTCAACACACACACACACACACACACACACACACACACACACACACGCACACTAATCCTCTTGTATACACACCAGCTCACTCTTAATAAGCATGGAGAGTCTTGGAGGAAGGTAAGTGAAAATTAAAGAAAAAAAAACAAAAAACAACAAAAAAAAAAAAAAAAAAAAAAAAAAACCATCGAACTCAAGAAGCGTCACACTCACCTAGACCTCCACAAACATACTAAGAGGGACGGATGAGCAGATGGGAAGAATGAAGGAAATGAGCGTGGATGAGTAGGAGGAAGGAAAAGACGAGAAGGATGCGTGGAAGAGAGGAGAAAGAGTTACGCTATATTTTTAAAAGGTTTCATTCGTGTTAGTCAACGGTTACGTGGCTAGTTTGGCTTTTAATTCCACTTTAAGGACGGTATTAGTTAGTAGTTAGTTAGTTAGAGGTTAGTTAAAGGTTAGTTAGTTAGTTAGTAGTTAGAGGTTAGTTGTTAGTTAGGAGTTAGTAGTTAGTTAGTTTGTAGTAGGTTAGTTAGAAGTTAGTTAGTAGGTAGTTAGTTAGAAGTTAGTAGTTAGTTAGCTAGTTAGTTAGTAGTTAGTTAGTTAGAAGTTAGATAGAAGTTAGTAGTTAGTTAGTTAGTTAGAAGTTAGATAGAAGTTAGTAGTTAGTTAGTTAGTTAGTTAGAAGTTTGTAAGGTGTTAGTTAGAAGTTACTTTGAGATTAGTTAGAAGTGTTGGATTTTTACAAAGAAGACATATTATATACTCAATAGTAAAACGAGACATACAACACAACAAAACAAATTAGCCACGCCTCAAAAACAGGTAAAAAAGGACAAATCAGCCACAGTAGTCTAGTGTTAGTAAGGACCAGTATGACGCTTGAAGAATAAATAATTTCCAAAACAACCATAATTACACAAAAGACATGACTTCACCAATACTTAATCTCACAAACAATTTCACAAACAGACATAACTTCCCCGTATTCTCAAACATGACCTTCACTTCACCAACATTACGCTGAGGAAAAAAAAATACTACATAAAAAGTAATAGAACAAATCCTGTTTTGACCCCCGCCGGCGAATGAGCGAGAGAGAGAGAGAGAGAGAGAGAGAGAGAGAGAGAGAGAGAGAGAGAGAGAGAGAGAGAGAGAGAGAGAGAGAGAGAGAGAGAGAGAGAGAGAGAGAGAGAGAGAGAGAGAGAGAGAGATGGGGGGGGGGAGGGGTAAAGGGGGCGGTTGGTCACTTCCCCGCGCCCTGCTTGTCGAGTCTGGCGGAGCGTGAAGCCGGATTCTCAAGAACGTGTTTGCGCGGCGCGGATTCGTGAAGCAAAAGTTACAGAAGCGAGACCTGCGAGGCGAAGCTTAATATTCAATTGTGTGTGAAATTATTTGGTAAGGGCGGTATGTATGTATGTATGTATGTATGTATGTGTGTGTGTGTGTGTGTGTGTGTGTGTGTGTGTGTGTGTGTGTGTGTGTGATAAATGGGTAGCAGGAAATGGCTGTATTAACAATTTATTATTATTATTATTATTATTATTATTATTATTATTATTACCATTGCTATCATAGAGGTTAAACAGCATTGCAACACACACACACACACACACACACACACACACACACACACACACACACACACACACACACACACACACACACACACCGCAATCTTCTTAATTACAGACTTCGCGTTGATGCAAAAAAAAAAAAAAAAATCGATCTATATAATAATGGCGATCCTAGCCTGAGGGGCAGGTGTGTGCACGATGATAATTGCAGGTAACACTATAGAGGCACGGTTATATGTGATTAAGTGGATCACCTTCGTCTGTGTGCTATACCCCTACACACACATAACAAAAAAGTAATACCGTTAAGTGGAGGAATGAGGGATAAAAAGTGCACGCTATAATTATTGGACTAAGATAAGTTTAAACACACTACATCATTCATACGTGCGCCATACGGAAAACAACGCTATTATAAGCTAACGTATATATAAAAGAAAGCACTATTAAAACACTATTAGATATAAGTTTTCTGTCATATACGTAAGCTCACAACGTCACACACACACACACACACACACACACACACACACACACACACACACACACACACACACACAAACATTACTATTAAAGAACCAACAAATATATTAAAAAACCCCTTAAAAATACAATCTCCTATTTACTTAACCTTTAAAACGAGTCAAAGAAAAAGTCAACAAACGAAAAGAAAAACACAAAAGAGGGAGGATGGATGGATGGATGGAGGGAGATAAAAAAGCCTTGAGCCCATTCTCTCTTAAATGAGGAGTTTAGCGACGCCGCGATACAGGCTTGATAATGCGAAGCTAAGCCGGATGTACAAGAACGGGGAGGGGTGTCTGGAGTGTCGCGGGGTGAGAGAGGGAGGGAGGGAGGGAGAGGGGGAGGGAGAGGGAGAGGGAGAGAGAGAGAGAGAGAGAGAGAGAGAGAGAGAGAGAGAGAGAGAGAGAGAGAGAGAGAGAGAGAGAGAGAGAGAGAGAGAGAGAGAGAGAGAGAGAGAGAGAGAGAGAGAGAGAATAAAAAGAAAGAAAGACATAAGAAAGAAGAAAAGAAGGTAAAGAAAAGAAAAAGAAAAACGAGAAAAGAAAGAAAAAAAAAGAAAGAATAAAAAGAACGTAGGAAAGAAAGAAACGAAAGAAAAGAGAAAGAAAGAACGAACGGACGAACGAACGAAAGAAAGAAAGAACGAGAGAAAAAAGATTCGTTTCAAGTCACTTCAAATTTAAAGGGAACGATCAAGTCACAAAAAAAAGAAAAAAAAAAGGAAAGAGAAAAGGTTGACCATCGCGTGTATGAAAAAAAAAGGGAGGGAAGGAAAAAAATAAGCGTTTCTCTCCCTTTCTCGGCCTCGACTAGGTGAAAGGGAGGAGGAAGGGAAGGAGGTAAGAAGGGAGGAAAGGGGAGGGAAGAAGGGAGGTATACTGTAGATAGGCCTATGGGAAAAACCTAATAGAAAAAGCAGAAATAAATTAGAATGGATAAAGGAAATAGAGCAAATAAGTAGAGTAAAAATAAAGGGAGATAGAGGGATTGATAAGGAAAATAGAGGAAGTGTGGAAATAACGAAGAAAAATATGAGTGAAAATAATGATAAAAAGGAAGAGAGAAAATGGAGGACTAAGTTTGAGGAAGAGGAATCTCGAATGTATATAAATGGCTATAGATAGATAGATAGATAGATAGATATAAAGTTAGATAGATAGGAAAATATATAGAGATAGAAAGAGATAGAGTGAGAGAGCAAGTAAAGAGAAAGAGGAGGAGAATGAAGAGAATAATGGAGAGAGAGAGAGAGAGAGAGAGAGAGAGAGAGAGAGAGAGAGAGAGAGAGAGAGAGAGAGAGAGAGAGAGAGAGAGAGAGAGAGAGAGAGAGAGAGAGAGAGAGAGAGAGAGAGAGAGAGAGAGAGAGAGAGAGAGAGAGAGAGAGGAGAGAGAGACTGGGAGGAGATGAAGGGAGGAACCTGGAAGAGGAGACGCAGGGAAGGATTTCAAGTGGAGGAAAGTGACACGGTGACCAAGAGGAGGAGGAGGAGGAGAGGGAAGAAGAAGAAGAAGAAGAAGAAGAAGAACAAGAACAAGAACAAGATGATGAAGAAGAAGAAAGAAGAGGAAGAAGAAGAACAAGATGAAGAAAAAGAAGAAAAAGAAAAAGAAAAAGAAGAAGAAGAGGAAACAATGGAAGAAAAATGCCATATGACGAGAGGAGGAGGAGGAGGAGGAGGAGGAGGAGGAGGAGGAGGAGGAGGAGGAGGACGAAGGGGTCGGATAATGAGTGGGTGGTATGACAGGTGAAAGAAGGAATCAGGTGACAGAGGAGGAGGAGGAGGAGGAGGAGGAGGAGGAGGAGGAGGAGGAGGAAGATGAGGGGGGAGGGGGATGACGACGACGAGGAAGAGGAACTGGCAAAAGAAGACCGACAAGTGGAATAAAGGAAGAAAAAGATGGATGGATGGGTGGAAGAAAGGGAGGAATAGAAGAAGGGGGGAGAAGGAGACAGGTGGAAGGGAGGCAGAAGGGATGGTGGAGAACTAGAGCTTGAAGTCAGGCGATGGAAGGATGTGGATGGGAAGTAGAAGAGAGAACGAGGATGGAAGGAGAGGCAGTGGATGAGTGGATGACAGTGAGGGAGGGAAAGGTACATGCAGGAGAGAAAAAAATGGAGGTAAAAAGGTGTGTGGGTGATGGAAGAAAGTGGATGGAGGGTGGATGAGAGGGAGGGAAAGAGGGATACAGTATATTGAATGGGTGGAAGACAGAGAAGAAAGGAGAAAGATAGGAAGGAAAGGAACACGAAAGGGAGGAGAAGGGAGGCTAGAAAGGTGTGTGGATGATGGAAGAAAGTGGATGGAAGGTGGATGAGAGCGAGGGAAGGAGGGATACAGTATATTGAATGGGTGGAAGACAGAGAAGAAAGGAGGGAAAGGAACAAGTAAAGGATGGGGTAGAAAGGCGGGTGGGAGGGCCGTAGGCATTGAGTAAGTGGGTGGGTGGGTGGAGGCGGCTTGACAGGCACTGGGTGGGCGGTGGTGGGTGACCTTGGCTATTGTGTTGTGTGTCCCGGGGCGGCGAGGCGGGTGGCAGCGGCGGGTCAGGAGTGGGCTGGGGGAGGGGGAGGCTGGGGGAGGCTGGGGAGGAGATGAGGAGGGGGAGAGTGAGCGTGTAGAAGATGAAGGAGACAGAAGGAGACTAGGAGGTGGAAATGGAGAGAGAGAGAGAGAGAGAGAGAGAGAGAGAGAGAGAGAGAGAGAGAGAGAGAGAGAGAGAGAGAGAGAGAGAGAGAGAGAGAGAGAGAGAGAGAGAGAGAGAGAGAGAGAGAGAGAGAGAGAGAGAGAGAGAGAGAAGGGAGAAAGGAGGTAGGTGATGGAGGGAAGAGGATAGAGGTTAAAGAGAAGGTGAAGGAGAATACAGAAAGGAGAGATAGGGAGGGGAAGAGGGCATAGAGAAAGTGGGGAGAGAAGGAGACTAGGAGGAGATGGAAAAAGGAGAATACAGGAGACAGGATTGGTGGGGGCATAGAAGAAGAAGGAGAAGGGAGATAGTGGAGGTTTTGGAAGAGTAAGTGAGGGAGGAGGTGGGTAAGGGAGGGAGGAGTTAGCTGGGGAAGGAAGAAGGAGGTAAGAAGATGGGGAGAGACTGGGAGAGGCTGGGTTGGGGATGTGTAGTGGAGATCTAACTGGGGAAGGGCTTAGGGGGCAGAACTAGGCTTGGGGAGGCTG
Organism: Eriocheir sinensis; assembly: GCF_024679095.1. NCBI lineage: Eukaryota > Metazoa > Arthropoda > Malacostraca > Decapoda > Varunidae > Eriocheir > Eriocheir sinensis. The sequence continues at coordinate 12,643,484 of NC_066560.1, forward strand.
GGGGAGAATGAAGGAGGGGAGGAGTTAGATGGGGCAGGGTGGGGGAGGCAAGATGAGGCTGGGTAGTGGCTGGGGAGAGGCTGAGTTGGGGATGTGTAGTGGAGATCTAGCTGGGGCAGGGCTAAGGGGGGAGATCTAGGCTGGGGGAGGCCGGCAAGGTATGATTCTTTGATGGGGAGTAAAGAAAACACCAGGCTGGGGAATGGGCTGGGGGAGGAGGATGCTGGATTCTGTGCTGGGGTGAGTTTGGGTGAGCACGGGTTTGAATAAGTAATTGAGGAGGTTGATTGGGGTGGGAGATGTGGTGTTATACGTTCTATTCCATTAATAAATTCTCTACAGTAAGTATATAGGGTAACTCTTTTCAATGCCGTCTTAAATTTGAGGCTAAGACTTGGTTCCCTTTCTCCTTGCGTCGTAAAATATGAAAAAAAGGACGATAGGGTTATGGTGTGTGTGTGTGTGTGTGTGTGTGTGTGTGTGTGTGTGTGTGTGTGTGTGTGTGTGTGTGTGTGTGTGTGTGTGTGTGTGTGTGTGTGTGTAGAGACAGCCAAACCAAACCCAACAAAAAGAAAACAATAAAAAGAACAAGCCTGCGGTGAGTTGCGGGCTGACGTGTTCCTGAGGCCAGCTGATCGAACTGATTGACACAGGTTCGCGGTGAGCGTCGACAGGTGGCGGCCAGGTAAAGATAAGCTACGGTGACAGCTGACAAATGAAGGTGTGGCATCGAGACTCGCAGTGACGGACGCCAAAATTCATCCTTCAGAAATCAACAAGAAGAAGGAGGAGGAGGAGGAGGAGGAAAAGGAGGAGAGGAAAAAAAGATAAGTGAATAAATACGTGCGTTAAGAAACCTTGTCTAACCAACCCGAGTATCCAGCAAGGAGAGTGTTGACGTGTCTGGAGGTGATGGAGGAGGTGAAGGGATGGAGAGGAGGAGGAGGAGGAGGGAAAGAGGGGGAAGGGAAGAGTGGGAGTATATGGAATGGAGGGATGGGGAGAGGAGGAGGGGGAGAAAGTAGGAGCAAAAGGAATGGAGGGATAGGGAGAGGAGGAGGAGGAGGGAAAGAGGGGAGAGAAAGGAGTATAAGGAATACTGGGATGGAGAGGAGGAGGAGGAAGGAAAGAGGGAGGGAGGGAAGTGGAGTATAAGGAATGGAAGGAGGGAGAATAGGAGGAGGAAAAGAGGGGGGAGGGAAGAGGAGAATAAGGAACGGAGGGAAGGAGGGAGAGAAAGCAACCAGTCAACCAGCAAAGGGCGAGGGCGTACCCACCAAAACTCACCACCTCCACCACCACCATCACCACCAGAACGACCTCCACCAGGCAACACCAACAGAAAGCAACCAACCCACCACCACCATATACATCCCCGCCCCGCCCCGCCCCGTCTAACCTGACACGGGGCATTATGGGTTCGCGGGACGTCGAGAGCGAGACCCCAAACATTTTATTGGCCGTGTCCTCGCTTTTCTCTCTCCCCCGAGTAAGGGTTTGAACAGGACGTCTGCCAGCACAGCCTCACGCCATGTTAAGTTTCCTGGGCGATGATAATTATGAGGTGCCATGCTGTGTTGAACTAGGCTATGTTGGGCTCTTCAGTGCTATGCTATGCTATGTGGGGTTTAGGAATTATGAGATGCGAGGCTAGGTTGAGGGTATGTTAGGCTTCCCAATGCTATGCTATGTGAGGTCTAGGATTTATGAGGTGCACGGCTATGTTAAACTAGACTATTCGAAGCTATGTGAAGTTATGTTAAGCTATGTAATGCTATGCTACGTGGGTTTAAGAATTGTACGGTATGATGCTATGAAAATTATACTATGCCAGGTTGTGCTAGTCCGTTCAGTGCTATGCGAAACAGAGCTATGCAAAACTAGGCTACACGACGCTATGCTAGACTATCCAATGCTATATTATGTGAGGTCTTTAAGTTAGGCTGAGCGAGGGGATGCTAGGTTATTCCATGTTATGCTATACGGGTCATGCTAAGCTAGGCAATGTTATGCTTGGCTGTTTGAGGCTTTGCGAGGCTTGGTCAGGTTATCAGAGGTGCGAAGATAGGAGGGTCGTAAAAAGATCCAGCCGTTGTGTTGGTTAGATCGGACGCGACAACGAGGGAAGAGAACACACACACACACACACACACACACACACACACACACGGACACACAAACTCGAGGCCATAAATGTATACTTCCAAAGCCTAGAAAAAAAAATAGTGATATGGAGAGCTAGAAAGGGAGAGGCTGGTAATAAAGACAAACAGACAACCATGAAGTATGCAAAATGTCTTCTATCTTGGAGGGTTTTTTTTTTTTTACATATTTTTTTTACTTTTCAATACACTGAGGCTGAGTGAGTGAGTGAGTGAGTGAGGGAAGGAGGAAGGGAGGAAGTAAAAGAGTGTGACTAAATGAAATGTTGAGTGAGTGAGTGAGTGAGTGGGCGCGTGAGTGAGTGGTTGAGTGAGTGAGTGAGTGGGTGAGTTAGTGAATGTGTGAGTGAGTGAGTGGGTGCATGAGTGAGTGGGTGAGTGAGTGGATGCATGAGTGAGTAGGTGAGTGAGTTAGTGAGGAAGCAGTTACCTAAGTCTTCTGGCGTCTGGGCGTGGTGGCAGAGCTACTAAATGGCCTGTTTTTCCAATTACTATTTCAATTACCTGCTAATTGTCTGGTCTGAGTAATGGGTGACGGTAGCGTGTCCACTAAACAACACACGTCCCATTACAACCCACTTAAATAACGGGCGGACTAAGGGCCGTATTTTAAGACACCATCGCTTCCCACATCAACTATTTATAAAGGTCAAAGAGAGGATCAATCTGTTTTTCATGAGTGTTTTTTAAGGTTCATGGCACAGAAGAAGGGTCAAACTACCACCAGGGTCATAAAACTACCCCTGGAAAGCCTTACAGCTCCTACGAAAGCCATGTCAAATATGTGAACTTGGGCGACGAAATGTTTTAAAATATGACCCTAAGAACCTTCCTTTCACTGTCCTTCTTTTCGTCTGGGCTTTCAAGGTTTTTCGTCTGTGGATAATTACTTAAGTCTCGATTGAAATTTCTCGCGGATAGTTAATCTTAGTTGAAATTTCTATTATACAAAGTTTTTTTTTCCTAATTCTCTCTCTCTCTCTCTCTCTCTCTCTCTCTCTCTCTCCTCAACATCACCATTTTGGATTCTGTCATGAGTTCTTTTCTTCTCTCTGTCGTCACTCGGAAACTCCACCTCCAGTAATGGGTGTTGCCTAAGGGTGTGGTGGCGGTGGTGGAGATGGTGGTGGTGGTGGAGATAGTGGTGGTGGAGATGGTGGTGGTGGTGTCTGTGTCTCAATATTTGTCGTGTGTGAATACATGGACATAGCCTTCTCTCTCTCTCTCACCTTTACCTGTCCGCTAATCAACCACCTGGACGTTCTTCATCACACTTACCTGGAAAAACAAAGAAAACAAGGTGAGTAAGCAATCAGAACACGTAAAATTAAAGAACACACACACACACACACACACACACACACACACACACACACACACACACACACACACAGGTAACAAGAGGTATAAATGTCGAAGCAGAGCAGATATTTTATTAACTTTTTATCTGTGTTGGTAATTCTATTTCTTGTATTGCGACATAATTTATTTTTAGTCGATAAGAGAATGTTTCTCATATATAATTTCGTAAGGTTATTGATTAAGTGCAGTTGAATGCCAGTTGTTATTCTCTCTCTCTCTCTCTCTCTCTCTCTCTCTCTCTCTCTCTCTCGCAGGAGCCGAATTATAGTAGCGGACATTTTTTTTCCTTATTTTTTGTCCCTCGTTTCCTCCGATCTACATTCAGGTGGAGGAAAAAAAAATAATAGCAATGATTATTTTCCGAATTCCTCACGGCCGCTGCTGCACGAAACCTCTGCCTGTCTGTCAACCTGTCTGTCTGTCTGTCTTTTTCTCTTTCTCTGTGTCAGTCTTTCTGTAGTAGTAGTAGTATAGTAGCAGTAGCCGTAGTAGTAGTAGTAGTAGTAGAAGTAGTAGTAGAAGTAGTAGTAGGGGTGGGGCCAATGAACTGCTTTGTGAAAGGATTGAGAAAAGATACCGCTGACAACGCAACTCTAATGGATGGAGGCCCGTTTTTGAAGTAGTAGGAGTAGTAGTAGTAGTAGTAGTAGTAGTAGTAGTAGTAGTAGTAGTAGTAGTAGTAGTAGTAGTAGTAGAAGTAGTAGTAGTAGTAGTAGTAGTAGTAGTCATGGGCGTAGCAGAATTAGTACTCCAGTTAATAACACACCATCCAGCTGGCAGTGACGAACATTAACCTCAATTTCCTTAAAAATAATTACCTTTTTCATATTTGGCCGCTAATTGGTAGCCACTCTATATCATTATCCGCTCGCTCTCACTCTCCTCCTTATCTCACCCGCTCTTCCTATCTCTACCTTTTGCCCGCCCTTCTGTTATCTTACCCCGCCCCATATCACACAGCCCCGCCCCCATCCTGCCCCATTCCCACCCTGCAACACCACCCTTCCTCACCCCGCCCCTGCCCGCCCCGCTCCTAGAGACTTCATCTGTATTCGCTCGGTGTTGCTCGTTACCGCCGCTCAGTGTCCAGATAAGAATGAAAAAAATAGAACATTCAAACTCGGGTTTATAATTAGTATTGCGCGCGTAAATGATGGATGAAGGCCTCTCTCTTGGTTTCTAACTCTCTCTCTCTCTCTCTCTCTCTCTCTCTCTCTCTGTTGCAATATTAATTTAATTGGTCTCTACAGTGTTTATATGTCTCTTCATTTGGCAGATTACCATTACTGTCACATTCTCTCTCTCTCTCTCTCTCTCTCTCTCTCTCTCTCTCTCTCTCTCTTCTTGTGTAGGGGGAGGGGGGGTGGGGGGGTGCAGGGCGTGGATTAAGGGCATCGAAGCCAAAATTGAGGAGTCCGATTTGAGACTTTCATTTTCTTACTTCTTAAATTTAACTTTATTTGTATTTTCTTAAAGAGGAAAGAACGTGAGGAAACAATTGCGTTTAGGAGCATGAATATTTTTTTTATTGTTCGTTTTTAAATTTATTACAAATATTTTTACACCAAATTAAAATACGTACATGACAATACACACACACACACACACACACACACACACACACACACACACACACACACACGCCTGCGCAAACACACGTACACACACACATGACAATATCTGAGCACACAGTAAGGTCCTTCACACCTACACACATTCTCTCTCTCTCTCTCTCTCTCTCTCTCTCTCTCTCTCTCTCTCTCTCTCTCTCTCTCTCTCTCTCTCTCTCTCTCTCTCTCTCTCTCTCTCTCTCATGTGTGTGTGTGTGTGTGTGTGTGTGTGTGTGTGTGTGTGTGTGTGTGTGTGTGTGTGTGTGTGTGTGTGTGTGTGTGTGTGTCGGAGAGAGAGAGAGAGAGAGAGAGAGAGAGAGAGAGAGAGAGAGAGAGAGAGAGAGAGAGAGAGAGAAAGGAGATTACCCAAACCAGAAACATGTCAAGGGAAACCAAATCTATCCCCCCTTCACCCTCTCTCTCTCTCTCTCTCTCTCTCTCTCTCTCTCTCTCTCTCTCTCTCTCTCTCTCTCTCTCTCTCTCTCTCTCTCTCTCTCTCTCTCACCCAGTGGCTAAAGCTAAGTTACCAGCAGTCAACACGCCGCCCATTGTCCTCCATCTTGGGATTAACAGGTAATGCTTCTCAGGTGACGTGTAATCCCAGGTAATCCACGAGGAGGAGGAGGAGGAGGAGGAGGATCACAGGTAAGCTTTATTGTGAAAGGAAAGGTAGAAGGAGGGAGGGAGAGAAGAGAAGGTAATAGTGGTAATAAGGAAGGAAAAGGAGGAGAGAAGGAAGGCAATAAGGAGGAGGAGGAGGAGGAGGAGGAAGGGAAGGTGAGAGAGGAAGGAGATCGTATGGAAGAATGGGAGGGAAGAGACAAGAGGAAGCAAATGGTAAAAGGAGGAGGAACATTTTAAGGGACGAGGAGGTGTTGGAGGAAGAGAAGGAGAAGGAGGAGGAGGAGGAGGAGGAAGAGGAAGAGGAGGAGGAAAAGGAGGCTATGTATTGTAAGTTGGATACAGACGTCGCCTCGAGGGTTGACGGAAAATTGATTGAGGAGGAGGAGGAGGAGGAGGAGGAGGAGGAGGAGGAGGAGGTGAAAAACGGGGAAGAGGCCTAGAGGGAAAATAAATAAGAATAATGAGAGAGAGAGAGAGAGAGAGAGAGAGAGAGAGAGAGAGAGAGAGAGAGAGAGAGAGAGAGAGAGAGAGAGAGAGAGAGAGAGAGAGAGAGAGAGAGAGAGAGAGAGAGAGAGAGAATTTTAGAAAACGTAAACAAGAGAAAAATATTAAACAAAACGGATACAGGAAAACACACACACACACACACACACACACACACACACACGCACACACACTAATTAATCAGGTTTCCTCCATTAATTACCCTCCCCCACACCTGCGTTACACCTGATTAATTAGCACACAGGACGGAGGGCGCGGGAAGGAGAGGAAGGGAAAAAATTTGAACGCTTCCTGGTCTTTGTTCATTATAAGGAGTTTGTGGGAGGGAGTTAGAGAGGAGAGGAGGATGTGGGTTTTAGGCTTCAGCTGATGTGTAATGGAAAGGACTGATGAAAAAAGGCATAGATAGATAGATGTAGATAGATAAATGGAACTGCAGATAGATAGAGATGAAGACAGATAGACAGACATATATAGATAAATAGATAGACATAAAGAGGAACATTTATAAGACATGGTTGAATAGATGGATAGATAGATAGAGATTAGGATTGATATTTTAAAGTTGTTTTTCTTTTGATTTTGTTCCAGCTTGATTTTAATATTTGCTTCATGATAAAAAAGAAAAATAAGACAAAAAAATTAAAAACAAATGAGGAAATATCGAAGTCGCAGATCGGGTGACGGTGAAATTTCAGTATTTATCTTCGTTTTTTAACCTTTTTCTTAACCATTTCAGCCCCGACATTGTTTTAATTAATGACTATCTCTGGTGAAAAAAAATACAGCAACACGAAAAATATCACCAGAGCTTCGGGGGAACGTTCTCTTATGTTCATTCCAGCGACACTTTTTCCTCGGTTCCTTTCTGAGTTTATTTTGTTTTTATTTGGCTCCGCATGAGGTTGAAGGGAAGCAAGAAAGTCAGAAAAGGAACAGACAGAGAAAATGAAATACCGAAGGAGAGGGAGAGCGAGAGAGAGAGAGAGAGAAACATTGGGTGGCCTGACTTTCTCCAGTGACGAGGATGAAGAGCATCACGGACACGGGGCAACACAGCACATCAATTTCTACGAACACGACTTGCAACACTGAGGCCGAGGAGGAGGAGGAGGAGGAGGAGGAGGAGGAGATGAATAAGAAGAAAATGATAAAGAAACTCTGTTGAAATGATACAAATCTGAAACATAATTTAGAGCGATTCGCCAAGTGAACACACACACACACACACACACACACACACACACACACACGCGCGTCAACTTAAAGACAAAACAAAACTGGAACGCAACCCAAACGCTTAAAAAAAAAAAAAAATCATCACCACTACCATCAACGACACCAACGATATACTCTTACAAAACGAAAAAAGAAAAAGACAAAACCGGGCGAAGCTATAACAAAGGCAACCAAACCAACACAGACAACCACAGTGATTAGGAACAAAAAAGCCTCATTAGAAAAACTTGCACTTTTCAACACGCCACGCAGCTGTTGCCTCCAGACTGCCACACACACACGGGAAGGGAACAAGGGTCATATCATTAAACATTGCCGCGCCCAAGCTCACTAATTTGACAAGGCTTTCGTGGGAGTTTTGGGCATTTCCAGGGGTAGCTTTATGACCCTGGTGGTAGTCTGACCCTTCCTCTTCCTCTTCCTTCTCCTCCGTTTCCTCTTTCTCTTCCTCCTATTCCTTTTCTTCCTCTGAGAATAATTAGCTAAGAAAAGAAGAGAAAAAAGTAGATTATAGATAAAAAAAAAGAGGAAAATGTTGGACCTTTGACACGATATATTAATTAAGAGAACGAGAACAGGAACACATCAACATCAGTGGCTTGCATATATAATTCTCTCTCTCTCTCTCTCTCTCTCTCTCTCTCTCTCTCTCTCTCTCTCTCTCTCTCTCTCTCTCTCTCTCTCTCTCTCTCTCTTTTTTAGGGTAAAGGAGGCAGTTGATGGGCAAAAAATAAAGAAAAAAAATGCCTTCCTCTTCCTCCTCCTCCGTTTCCTCTTCCTCTTCCTCCTATTGATTTTCCTCCTCTTTTTCTCTTTTCCCTTCTTCTCCTCCTTCACCTCTTTCTCTTTCTCTTTTCTTTTCCATTTTCCCTTTCTCTTTCCGGTTTTACCTTTTGTTTCTTTCTTTTTATCTTTTTCTTTTCTTTCTCTTTCTTTTTTGTCTTCCTCTTCTTCCTCCTCCTCCTCCTCCTATTTCTCCTTCACCACACCCGTCCTCTCGAAGCCTTATTAAGTAACAAGAAGACCTCCTTTCTCCTTCTTTGGCTACGAGTGTTTTCGATCCTCTTTAACCTTTCTTGAGTTACCCACTTGAACTTTCCTTTCCTCCTCCCTTCCTTCCCTCCTTCAGCTGCAACCATCCGCTTCTTCGTTCCTTCGCCTGTACCTTCTCCTTCCTTTCTTTCCTTTATC
>NC_066560.1:12657175-12724675 GCF_024679095.1 Eriocheir sinensis
CATCAGAACATAAAAAAAGGAACATGAAGCGTCCTTTGTCTTGTGAGGCGTGACCGAGGCATGGCGATCACCTAACAGGACCCAAAGTGGCCCAACATGTCAATAAATCTTACTCGCTACAAAGGAGACGAAATTTAACAAGGGTCTGATCGTTGTTCTAAATTATTGACGTTTACGGACTTGTGATTTGAAAGGTATCGTTATTATTCTGTTTTCTATAATATCAAAAAAAAAAAAAGGTGAGATAAACAGTTAATACATATAATCATCAAGTTTTTTTTATGTTGAAGTTTGGAATTACATTTTGAATTATTAGCGTTTATGGACTTATGATTTCAAAAGGCTCATTATTATTATTTTTCTATATGTATTAAGACCTAAAAAGGGTGAGATAAACAGTCGATATACACAATCACAAAGTATCTTATTGTCAAAGTTCGGATTAGTTGTATTTTACTCATTTTCTTAATTATTTCCCATCAAACAGAAGTGCATCAGCGAAGAACAGCCAGAATTTACAACCTGTCTCATTTCATAATACTTTCCTCTTACATCTTTAGACATTCAGTCAAGCGGAGAGACAAGCCTCGACTCCTGGGTATTTACTGACGAGGAAAAGACTAAAAAGACAGGCACACGCAGGACGTTCACAATTTATGTAAACAACACGATAAACCCAACACTGGACATAACGAGTGTGTGTCTCTACCTGTCGACTCCACACACCTGTCAACCCTTAATCACTAACACCTTTATTAGGCCCACCTGAGAGAGAGAGAGAGAGAGAGAGAGAGAGGGGAGGGGGGGGATGAAGACTGTAGCCCTCCCCCTTTCTCTTTCTTCTTCTGTCCTCACAAAATCATTTGTTGACTGGTTGTTGAACACTCTCGTTGCCTTACTGATGCAGGGCGCTAATGAGGTGTGTGTGTGTGTGTGTGTGTGTGTGTGTGTGTGTGTGTGTGTGTGTGTGTGTGTGTGTGTGTGTGTGTGTGTCTGTCTGCGTGTGTTGTTTTAAGGGGCGGTTTATCTGAGAGGCAGATAGGCGCGTCCACAACACACACACACACACACACACACACACACACACACTTTTCTCTAAATTTCTTCTCTCCCTAAGTATATATATTTTTTCATCATTCCCCTTAACACGACGACCTTCTCCTCCTCCTCCTCCTCCTCCTCCTCCTTCTTCTCTTCCTCCTCCTCCTCCTCCAGGGCTATCAAGCTCGCCACTAATTTGATTGTGTGTGTTTTATTTGATTTATGGAGAAAACTTGCACTTCATGGCTTATATATTTGTGGAAGAACCAGAAGAGGAGGAGGAGGAGGAGGAGGAGGAGGGAGATAAGAAACGAAGGGTGTGGCGAAGAGAGCCGAAGAGAAGAGGAGGGAGAGGGACGGATTAAAGAACGAGGAAAATAGATAAAGATAAGGAAGAAGAAAGAGAAGGAGGAGGAGGAGGAGAGAGAAGAGCAAACAAAGAGAAAGGCCGATAAACAAGGAACAACAGAGAATGAAGCAAAGGAAAATAAGAGCACAATGGCAGGAGTGAGGCGTGTAAGACATGGCAGAGGGAAGGAAGGAAAAAGGCAGGAGACGGAGGGCAAGAAATTTTAAAGAAACGAGAAAGAGTGAGGGAGTCTTGGGTGATTTAGATGGCGGGGAAGATAGGAGAGGTGGTGGTGGTGGTGAAAGGCTGACTCTGGTAAAGCACGCGTTGGTAAGTATAAATATAGGAGGAGGAGGAGGAAGATGAGGAGGAGGAAGAGAGGGAGGAAGAAACCGATAAAGAGAAGATGAAATATGAAGTATAATATCAAGAGAGGAGGAAAAAAGTAACAGCAGGTTAAGAAAGAAGAGGAGGAGGAGGAAGAATGATAAAGAGATGGAGTAGAAAGTAATAAAAGGAGGAGGAGGAGGAACAAAATAGTTATAGATAGAAAAGAAGAGAAGGAGGAGGAGGAAGAGTGGGAAGGATACGTAGAAGATGGAGTAGAAGGTATAAAAGAGGAGAGAAAGAAAATAATAGTAAGAAAAAAGAAAAATGGAGTAGGAGGAGGAAGAGTAGAGGAGTGCAAGGCTGTAAGGTTAGCAGATTAAGAAGGGATAAGGGAAGGAAAGAAGCGTGAAGACTAATATGTACAAGCATCAGGTAATGGAGAGGAGCTGCAAGGGGCGTAACTCAGGCCATTTGTACAGCAGCGGACGAGGGGAAGTAAGCAAAAAACGTGTAGAAGCTTAAAACGTTTCTTCTTCTTCAGCTTACAATAACGAAGCATTTTTTGGGAGATTTAAATGAGTGTGAACGGACATTTAGGTAACTTAGGCCATTTGCACACTAATGGGAGAGGGGAAAAGATGAGCAAAACGTGTAGAAGTATAAAACGTTTCATCTCTTTTAGCTTTTATTAACTGAGAACTTTCTTTGGGAGATTGAAATGAGCGTGAACGGACATTTAGGTAACTTAGGTCATATGTACACCAGCGGCCGAGGGGAAATATGCAAAAAACGTGTAGAAGCATAAAACGTTTAATCTCTTTTGGCTTTTATTAACAGAGCACGTTTTGGGGAGACTGAAATTAGTGTAGACATTCCACATTTTAGGAGGTTCTGAGGGGAATGGAAAGGTATGATAAAAAAAAGGTTTAGCATGAATAAATTAAAACATTAAGATGTCTATATAAGAAAATCGAACCTTAAGTAAGTATGTGATTTGATTTAGAAGCAAAATCGAAGAAAACAGAAGAAAAATAAGTCCATCTACTTTAAGATAAACAACAATAACAGCAATAAGAGATAAATAGATAAATATATAGACAGACAGGCAAATAAATAATAGATAGACAGCTTGTAAATGAAGAATAAAAGTCATGTTAGATCTCAGGTAAAGACAAGCTGTGTACGACATTATTGAAGGTAAAAATGAGAGGTAAGTTACGTGTGAGGCAAATAAGGAGGGCAGGTAATGATACAGGTGAGAGTGATTTGTGAGGTGTGGAGGCTGAGGACAGGTGAACACACTGATTACACACCTGATTTCACGGTCACACAGGTAATGACTCTCACTTTCCCCCGGGGCTCACGTGAGAAAGGTAAGCATCCTCTCATCTCACTTCGTCTCACCTCATTACCCAGCATCCCTATCCTCCCTTACATCTCAGTCTCTCCCAGCATCTCCATCTTCTTCCTCATCTCGGTTTTCCGGCATCTTTATTCACGCCTCAGTATTTTTATCTCCCTTCATCTTAACATTACGGCATCTTTTTATTTTTTCTTATCTCGTATCTCCCAGCATCTCTATCTTCCTCTTCATCTCAGTTTTCCAGCATCTTTATCTTCATTCATACCTGTGTCTCTCATCTCAGTATTTTTATCTCCCTTCTTAACCTGAAGCATCTTATCTCTTATCTCTTGTCTCATATCTCCCAGCATCTTTATCTTCCTCCTTCATCTCGGTTTTCCGGTATCTTTATTCACACCTCAGTCTCCCATCTCAGTGTTTTTATCTCCCTTCATCTTGACATTACGGCATCTTTTTATTTTATCTTATCTCGTATCTCCCAGCATCTTTATCTTTCCCCTATTCTCATTTTAACTTCAGGATTGCCTTCTTTCTTATCTCAACGCTTCGATCGTCTCCGTTTTCTTATCTTTCCTATCATCTCCCTTTATCTTCATCCTTGTCTGTCCTCTCATCTAATCTTATCCTTCAGCATCCTTATACTCCATCTTCCCTTGCCTTATGTAATTTGTTTTATATTTTTCTTCATATCAGCTTATATTCTAGTGCGTTTAATTTCCCGCATCCTCATCAAATATACACATCCTTTACTTTCCCTTACAACTCAGCGGTTCAGCATCTTTATCCTTTCCATCCTCTAAGTTATACAACATCTTTATCTCCCTCTTCTCTCTCCTTCTCTTCCAGCATTCTTATCTTCCTTCTCATCTCCACACATCCCCAAGCAGCCTCTTATTTTTTTTTTATTGAAGGTCATAATAAACATTTTAGTGTTGTCTTATGAAAAGAAGATTCACGCTACATTATTTTTTCTTATCTTTCGCTAATTTATCACAGGCTTTGTAGCGCGGAGTGCAGGTTTGCTTCTCAAAGATTTCTTATTTTCATCACATTTTCGTCTTCGCTTCAATATTTTGCTTTGTTTAAATAGAGAATTCACGTTTAATATGCATCCCATTCTCACTCACTCTGCATGTCATGTCAAGTGTCTGGATAATTTACGTTTAAAATCACCTTATTCTCACTATTTATATCATGTCATGTGTCTGAATAATATACGTTTAAAATAATCTTATTCTCACTGTTTATATCATGTCAAGTGTCTGGATAATTTACGTTTAAAATCATCTTATTCTCTCTATTTATATCAAGTCAAGTGTCTGGATAATATACGTTTAAAATCACCTTATTCTCACTGTTTATATCATGTCATGTGTCTGGATAATTTACGTTTAAAATCACCTTATTCTCACTATTTATATCATGTCAAGTGTCTGGATAATTTACGTTTAAAATCATCTTATTCTCACTGTTTATATCATGTCATGTGTCTGGATAATTTACGTTTAAAATCATCTTATTCTCACTATTTATATCAAGTCAAGTGCCTGGATAATTTACGTTTAAAATCATCTTATTCTCACTGTTTATATCATGTCATGTGTCTGGATAATTTACGTTTAAAATCATCTTATTCTCACTATTTATATCAAGTCAAGTGCCTGGATAATTTACGTTTAAAATCATCTTATTCTCACTGTTTATATCATGTCATGTGTCTGGATAATTTACGTTTAAAATCATCTTATTCTCACTGTTTATATCAAGTCGAGTGCCTGAGTTTGTTTTCCTCTAACAATCTCAAATTCCAACTCCCTTTCCTCGATCGTAAATACTGCATACGATCTTTCTCTATAAGCACACCGGTGAGCCTCAGTCCCATAAATTCTTGAACCTCATCTATTTACTTTTTTTTGTGACGAGAAACACAGCCGAAAGCCTTTGTTTACGAGTCTCCCGGCGATGCTGCGACTCGGCCCAATAAATTCCCGACCCTCGACTCTGTTATCATCGCCAATACGTTCATTCCCGTGTATTTATGACGCGCCGGGCCCCGGACGTGAACTGCCTCCTATTTACTGCTGGCGGTGATATTCTGTTCAGTGAGTGTCCGATCCTTGTATTTAACTGAGACGGCTGAGTAACGCCGCTGAGTGAAAGAAGTTTACGATCTCTTATTTATCGGGGGAGATTCTAAGCTCGGCGAATCTCTTCAGCTTTCATTTGTTTTCTTGTTCCTGTTAAGTTCAATACGTAAGTCTATCATTCACTTCTATCCTATGCCGAATAAATCTCTTCATCTTTTATTTGTTTTTATTGTTCCTGTTAAGTTAAATACGCAAGTCTCTATCATTCACTTCTTTCCTATGCCGAATAAATCTCTTAATCTTTTATATGTTTTTCTTTACCTGTTAAGTTAAATACGTAAGTCTCTATCATTCAGTTCTATCCTATGCTAGTAAATCTATTAATCTTTTATATGTTTTTCTTTACCTGTTAAGTTAAATACGTAAGTCTCTATCATTCACTTCTATCCTATACCGAATAAATCTTTTCATCTTTTATTTGTTTTTCTTTACCTGTTAAGTTAAATACGTAAGTCTCTATCATTCAGTTCTTAAAGTATACTTATAACTAAATACGTGAATCTCCTTATCATTCATTTCTTTTCCTCTATCTGAAAAAAAATCTATACCCAAGTTTATCCTTCATTATTGGTTGCCTGTACACCTGATAATTTGAAATACGCAAAATTATTTATTATTCATATGTTTTCCTATATCTGATAACCTAACTTAATCATTCATTTGTTTTTTAATACATAATAATTTAAGTACGCAAGTTTCTGCCCTTCACTTGTTTTCCTTAACCTGATAACGTAAAATACGCAAAACTCTTTATTATTTATTTGTTTTTTAATTCCACAGAACGGAATTCAAAAACAGTTTAAAAGTTTCTAATACCTTAGTCTCAATATATTTTACGGTCCCTCACTCGCAGTTTAAAAGTTTCTAATCCCACAATCTTCCAGTATCTTTTATGGCCCTTCACTCGTAGTTTAAACGTTTCTAATTCCTTTCCTTCACTGATATTAGTCACCTTAACACAGCATTTCTCGACTCATGGACAGCTCATTCATCAGAGGAGAGATCAGACAACAGAACTCAATCCTTTAATCGCACTGACAAACGCTCGAGTATTTTACAACAACACAATACTGACGGACTTAAACTTGTAGCTCGAGCTGTAACAAGCGACGATACCTCGAAAAGCGTCCAGTCACCCTCCCCCCAATACTTCTCTAATTCAAGGACTCCAGGGACATGAGACAAAGACTGAAGGACTAAGAAAAAAATCAAGACATTGAGGTCACGTAAGGTTAAGGCGGAGAGGTGGAGGGAATAAAGGAATGGAAGGATGGGAAGGGTGGAGGGGCGAAGAGAAGTGAGTGGACTGGTGGAGAGATGTGTGAGGGGAGTGAATGGAAGTGGAAAGGTGGAAGGGGAGTGGAAAGGGACTAAAGGGGTCAGGGTGATACAAAATGGGAGGGTGGAGGAGGCGTAGTGAAGGTGGGTGAAGAGGTTGTAAGAGTGGAGGACGGTGGAAGAGCATGTGGAGTTTGTAGAGCATGAGGGGGTGAGGGGGAAGGAAAAAAGGGGTTGAGGATGAGGAGGGAGGGAGGGGTGAAAGGGTAGGAAACTAGGGGGTGAAAAAAAGGGAGGGGGAGGAAGGAAGGAAGAAGGGAGAAGAGGAAAACAAGGAAGAAGAGAGGGAAAGAGAAATGGAGAGTGAGGAAAAGAGGAGAAATAAAAAGGGAGGGAGAGAAAGAGGAGGAAAAAGGAAGGAGGGAGAAGAGAATTACAAGAAAGAGGAAGGGTGAGAGAAATGGAGGGAGAGGAAAAGAGGAAAAATAAAGAGGGGAGGGAGAGAAAGAGGAGGAAAGAAGGGGGAAAAGGGAAGGAGGGAGAAGAGAATTACAAGGAGGAAGGGTGAGAGAAATGGAGGGAGGAAGAGGAAGAAGAGGAGGAGGAGACTGGTTGGACTATGAGGGGTGTGAGGAGGGGTAGGGGACAAGGGTGGGGGTGGGGGGTGAGGGAGGGAAACAAGGAGGGGGGGGGGGTGAGTGAGGGTGCTGGTGATCATGTCCCTGAAGCCGAACATGACATCCAAAGACCATGACACGAAGATGAGGATGGTGATGAGGATAGTGAGGCCTCGGTACTGACCACTCCATCTTCATCTCTCTCTCTCTCTCTCTCTCTCTCTCTCTCTCTCTCTCTCTCTCTCTCTCTCTCTCTCTCCATTTGTCTTCATCCCTCTCTCCGCTCCTTGTCTTCCATCTTCATCTCTCCTTCTCCTCTTCCTTTTCCGCTTTGATTTTTCCTTCTGTTCTCTTCTTCGTCTTCATCTTCCCTTCTTTTGCATCTTTTTTCATCATAATTTCTCTTCCCCATCTCCTTTTTTTCATCTTTATTTTCCTTTCTTCCTTCCTTCCTTTCTTTGATAATTTGTGCCATCTTCTCTCCTCTCCTCCTAGTCTTCCATACTCTTTAGAATGTTATCTCGTTTTCTTTACTTGTATCTTTATTTTCTTTTGCTTCTTATATGCTTTCTTACGTCAACTGATATTTATGCTTCTCTCATATCTTATTTGCACTCACTCACACACTAACGCATTTAAAGACATTCATCCATTCATCTATTCTCTTCACTTTCTTTTTGCATGTTTTTTAACGTACACCAACCATTGAGCTTAAGATAACTTTATTGTCACACTGAATACGAAATACAACATGAAATTTGTTTTGGCTCAGGGCTTCTATCTATCTATCTATGTCACTATCTATCTATTGCTTAGGTTTTAGTCTCTCTCTTGCCACAAAACACACACAAGCCTACTCATACACACACTCACTCATGCACAAACAAATATACAACCACTAACACACCCTGATACACACCCCACTCATACATACACATACACACGCTCACTCATTCACATAAACATTTATCACCCCTTCCCCCGTTTTAATTCCTGCTGCCTCCCTTTTCCTTCCCTGCCCAGCTCAACCAATTTTCCCCTCCCCTCGTCTACCTCACACCCTTCCCCTTTCTTGCCCCTTCTCATCTCTACCCCCACCCCTGCCCCTTCCCTTCGCCTCACACCATCCCCTACCCTACCTCGCCTGCCCCTTCTCATCCCTCCCCCTACAAACTTCGAGTCCACAAACAGTTATCGCACAATCGGACTTTGCAGTGAGCGAGGCGTGAGTAGCTGCTCCCCCGACTCTCGCTCGCTGTCCCCCCGCCGCCCCCCGCTGCCCGACGCCTCCATCCATCTCGGTTTTGATCTCTCCGTATGTACTTCTTCCTTGTTCTCCATCTTTTTTTTGGTGTTTTTTTCATTTCAGATTTTCCACCGTCTCCACCTCCTCCTCCTCCTTCTTCTCTGTTGCTTTTTTGGGGGGATGTGTGTACTTCTTCTTCTTCTTCTTCTTCTTCTTCTACTCCTCCTCCTTCTCTGTTGCTTTTTTGGGGATGTGTGTTCTTCTTCTTCTTCTTCTTCTTCTTCTTCTTCTTCTTCTTCTCCTCCTCCTCTTCAATTTTTTTTCTCTCGTTTATTTGGTTATTTTGTTTGTGGTCTTTTTTTGGTTTATTTCCCTTCAGTTTCTAATACTAAAGACCTCCTCCTCCTCCTCCTCCTCCTCCTCCTCCTCCTCCTCCTCCTCCTCCTTCTCCTCCTCCGCCTCCCCCCTGCAGTGATACGAGCATTACTTTGTCTCTACACCCGAACTCGTTTGGGCTTGGGTTTGACAGATGACTGGGTGACGCTGCTCCATCAAGCCCACCCACCATTAGCCTCCACCCCTTGATGCTGGGATGGAGGGGGGGAGAGGAAGAGAGAGGGAGGAAGAGAGAAGAGGGAGGAGGATAATGGAGAGAGAAGGGGGGAGGGAGGATAATGGAGAGAGTGGAAGGGAGGTAAGAAGGAGGGAAGTAGAGAGGGAGAAAGGGATGGATAGGTTATATTCTGTGATGGTGAGAGAGAGAGAGAGAGAGAGAGAGAGAGAGAGAAGGTAGGGATGGAAGGAAAGTGAGCAAGAACAGGAAGGAAGGAGAATAAAAGTATACACACACACACACACACACACACACACACACTCTGACAGTCCCTACCAATACAAGCGTGAAAAGAGAGGAAATAAAACTGCGAAACGAAATTTATGTTCACGGCGTTGACAGGAAGGAACCCACGAACACACGGAGAGAGGAGGGAGGGAAGAGGAAGAAGAGGAAGAAGGAGGAGAAAGAGTGGAATAAGAAAAGGAGAGGTTTGTGGTTTGTTTGGGAAAAGGCGAGGAAGGAAAGAAGGAAAAAGGGGAGAAAGAGGAAGAAGGGAAGGAAGAAGAAGAAAGAAGGAAGGAACGAAGGAAGGGAAGGAATGAAGACAGACACGAAGGAGAGACTTGTTAAGGGAAAGAAAGGAAGGAAGGGAAGGAGAGGAGTGAAGGAAGGAGGGTTAGGGAGGAGAGAGTGAGGGGTGAGAGGTGGGGTGGAGGGAGGGGCGTGGGTGCAGACAGACGAGCGGGCGTGGGCGAGGGCGCGGCGCAGCATCCGTAGCGACAAGATGCCCACCGATAACAGATAAGAGGTGAGGGACGCGAATTTTGACGCTCTGTGATTCACTACACTCGACCAGCCATATCGTAAATCTCTCTCTCTCTCTCTCTCTCTCTCTCTCTCTCTCTCTCTCTCTCTCTCTCTCTCTCTCTCTCTCTCTCTCTCTCTCTCTCTCTCTCTCTCTCTCTCTCTCTCTCTCTCTCTCTCTCTTCCTCCTCCTCCTCCTCCTCCTCCTCCGTCTCCACCTCCTCCTCCTCCTCCTCCTCTTCCTCCGTCTCCACCTCCTCCTCCTCCTCCTCACCTGCCCACTCTTATCACCTGTAGCACACCTTTACGTCATAAGCAGGTAGATTTGACACACCTCACACACGGTTTTAAGACCACCCGCCCATCCTCTCTTCTCTCTCTTCCCTTCGCCCTCCTCCTCCTCCTCCTCCCCTCTCGTCCCTTCGTCTCTCCTCTTCCTCTTCCCTTTTCCTTAATATAGCTATCCACTCCTTCCATCTCTTCCATGCCCTTCATTTCTCTTTCTCTTCCTTTTTCCTTCGTTTTCATCTTCAACTGCTCTCTTCTCTTCCTTTCCTCTTCTACCCTCTCTCTCCCTTTGCCTCCTTCTCCTCCTCCTCCTCTTCCCTTCCTCAACCTCCTTCCTCTGCCTCCTGCCCCTCCCTTCTTCAGCCTCCTCCCTCAGCCTTTTTCTTCTCCCTACTCGCTTCCTCCCCTTCCTCCTCCCTCCCCCCACAATCACAGCCACACACGCACACACACACGCACATTTCCCATCAGATCCTCAAACCCCGTTCCACTATTTCCACCTGTAAACATTCCACATAAACCTGACCTGTAAATCCACTTCTCCCAACCTCTCCACCTCTCTCTCTCTCTCTCTCTCTCTCTCTCTCTCTCTCTCTCTCTCTCTCTCTCTCTCTCTCTCTCTCTCTCTCTCTCTCTCTCTCTCTCTCTCTCTCTCTCTCCTCTCTTCCCTTCCTTACCCAGCCCCATCTCCACCCTCCCACGTCACTCCCTTATCCTCCCTATCATTACCCATTCCCTCACCCTTATCTACCTCTTCCCCTTACAGCTCTCCCCTCCTATACCCTTTCTACTTCCCCCCATCTTCTCTACCTTACCTCCCCCGTCCGTTTCTCTGCTTCTCTCACTCTCTTCCCTCTCACACTCTTCCTACTCTCCCGATCTTCTCTCCCTTCTTCGTTTCTCAGCTTCTCTCCTTCTCTTCCTACTCTTCCCATCTTCTCTACCTTGCCTCTCCCCTCCGTTTCTCTGCTCCTCTCACTCTCCTCCATCTCACACTCTTCCTCCTCTCCCGATCTCCTCTCTCTTCTCCTTCGTTTCTCAGCTTCTCTCCCTCTCTTTCTTCTATCCCCATCTTCTCTACCTTCCCTCCCCCCTCCGTTTCTCTACTCCTCTCCTATCCTTCCCCTCCTGTAACCCCGCCCCGCCCAAAGACCTGACTTGTAAATCCCGGAGCCAACCCGACCCAACCTGCGCCGTAAATAACAGGCGAGAGACGAACACACAAAACCGGGCAAGATTCCGCGCTTTGAGGATTTTCTTTCGCTCCAAGTATAAGGTCTGCGCGTGCTCGTCTTGCCTGTGTGTAAGGGGAAGGGGGGAGGGGGAGGAATGGTCTATTTTGGGGGGATTCTGTGTGTACGATGAGGTCTATGCTAAAGCGAGGTCTGTTTTGGTATTCGGCGAGAAGGAAAAAAGAAAAGAGAGAGAAAATAGCATCGCCTTAGTTTGTGGGTGCTAAGGCGAAAAATATTATGGGTCTAGATTTTTTTTTTTCGACTTCATTTGAATTTTCACGTCTCTTCCTTTTCTTTTTTTTCTTCCTTCATTGAATTTTGTATATACGTACGAGAGAGAGAGAGAGAGAGAGAGAGAGAGAGAGAGAGAGAGAGAGAGAGAGAGAGAGAGAGACGAAAGCGAGAAACAAACGAGAGACAGAGAAATTCTATTACGTCTGAAGGTCAAATGTACATACTTTGAGGCTACAAGTTGTTTTTTCTCATCATTTTTTTCTCTGAAGGATTGAATCGTATCTTGAGGCCAAATACGTACCTCTATTATTTTTTTTTAGGGGGGGTGGGGGGCAGATTTTCAAGAGTTCCCCCCCCCCCGCCTCGATCCCCCACAGAAGGAGATGATAAAGAAGAATAAAAGAATGAGAAAAAGAATAAGACTAAGAAAATATGCGATAAAACGGATTAATCGTTCACGGAGTCACCAGGAAAGAGAATCGAATGCCTTGTAATTTTCAGAGAGAGAGAGAGAGAGAGAGAGAGAGAGAGAGAGAGAGAGAGAGAGAGAGAGAGAGAGAGAGAGAGAGAGAGAGAGAGAGTTTCCCCCACCCCCCCCATAAAAAGACGATGATAAAGAAGAATAAAAGAATAAAAAAAAAAAGAATAAGACAACGAAAATATGCGGTAAAACGGATTAATCGTTCACGGAGGGTCACCAGGAAAGAGGATCGAATACCTTATAATTTCCATCCCCTGTGTGTGTGTGTGTGTGTGTGTGTGTGTGTGTGTGTGTGTGTGTGTGTTTTCATTGTGTGTCTGTTATTTAAGGTTCAGTCTGGAAAGGTTGGTATTTGCAGTGTTATCTCGGTACACTTTGGTTTTTGTGTTCATCTCTTCCTTTTCTATTTTATCTTTTGTATTCCCTCGTTCCGTTTTCTTTTTGCTCGATTCTCCGCTTCTTCCCATTCTCCTCCTCCTCCTCCTCCTCCTGCTGCTCCCTTCTCTCGCTCCTGTTTCTATACCTCCTATTTTTCTTTTCCTTCCGTTCGATTTCTCTTATTTGCCTCTTCTTCCTTTTCTTTCTTATCATATTTGCCTCTTTCTCCCTTTTCTCCTCCTTTCTCTACTTCTCATACTTGCTTTTTCCTTCTATTTCTTCTTTAGCACCTCGAACTTGCCTATTCTTCCTTCGCCTAATTCACCGGAGGGGGAGACTAAAAAGAATAGAATTAATAGTTGAATTTAGTGAATCTACAACATTTTCTTACTCGTTTCCTTATCTGAACCACGAAGAGTAATACTGAACAATAGAAAAGTGTAGATATCAGAATAGTTTAGTCTCTCTCTCTCTCTCTCTCTCTCTCTCTCTCTCTCTCTCTCTCTCTCTCTCTCTCTCATTTCTATCTTTATTGGAGCCACGAAAGTAAGAATTAATAGAGCGGATTTTATTGGGCTGGTTTTTATTCCTTATTCTTTTCTTATCGAAGCAGCGCAGGTAAAATAATTAGCACGCTCTCGGTATCGGCGCAGGTGAGGCAAGATAATGACCCAAGCGATGCAGATTATTCAGTCGACGCTTGAACGTGAAGAGAAGGCGAGGGAGGAAGAGGAAGGAGGAAGAGGAGAGAAAGGGGAAGAGGGAGAGGATAAGGAAGAGGAGGAAGAAGAGGAGGAAGTGGAAGAGGAAGAGGCAAGATAATGACCCAGGAGATGTAGATTATTCAGTCGACTCTTGAATGTGAGGAAGAGGAAGAGGAAGGAGGAAGAGGAAGAATAAATAGAAAGAGAAGATGATAAGGAGTTTGGGAATAAGAATAAGAATAGGATAAGAATAAGATGAAGAATAAGAAAAAGAAAAAGAAAAAGAAAACGAAGAAGAAGAAGAAGAATAGTTGGAATAATAATAAGAAGAAAAGAAGAAGGGGAAAGAGAAGAGAAAAACAACAGTAACTCGAAGGGTCACGCCACACACACACACACACACACACACACACACTGATACGATCACCAACACAACTTGACACGACGCTTGGTGCAATGTTTCTCTCTCTCTCTCTCTCTCTCTCTCTCTCTCTCTCTCTCTCTCTCTCTCTCTCTCTCTCTCTCTCTCTCTCTCTCTCTCTCTCTCTCTCATCAGTCTCTCTCTTGTCCCTCCCTCAATCTCAACCTCAGTATACATATCCACATTTTCTCTCTCTCTCTCTCTCTCTCTCTCTCTCGTTCAACTTAATATTAACTAGAGTAGAAATGCAACGTTTTGGAGCCCTCTGCAGAATCACTTAGGTTTAAAGACAGACCACCTAGTCTGGACCATGGGGTCTGTGTGGTCTGATTTTCTATGTAAATCTATGTAAATCTATCTATCTATGTAAATCTCTCTCTCTCTCTCTCTCTCTCTCTCTCTCTCTCTCTCTCTCTCTCTCTCTCTCTCTCTCTCTCCCGGATCTGCGCCCCGCCTGCCTCTTTATGAACCTTTTTACTCCATTTGTCCTCAGAAACGCCTAACTTTAGATAAGATATTAGCAAAGCAACACAATGTGACAGATTCGCTTAAGGCTGTAAGTCGCTGCTCCCTTTACCCCTTTTTTCCTTGGCTTGTATAAATCACATCCTCAAAGCACCGTTTATTGTCATCTCCTTCCCTTTTGAATGTGAAGAAAGAAGGAAGGAAGGAAGGAAATGTTGGATTATCGCTAGGGTGGGTTTTGATATGCTTTGTGACGCGGAGATTTGAATGTGACAGTAAATACTTATCCTTCCCTTGTATAAATCACATCCTCAAAGCACCGTTTATTATTATTTCGTTCTCTTTTGAATGTGAAGGAAGAGGAAGGAAGGAAATGTTGGATTATCATTAAGGTGGATTTTGATACGACTTGTGATGCGGAGATTTAAATGCGGCAGTAAATACGAATCTAACCTGACAAGCAAACACACACTCTCTCTCTCTCTCTCTCTCTCTCTCTCTCTCTCTCTCTCTCTCTCTCTCTCTCTCTCTCTCTCTCTCTCTCTCTCTCTAACACACACACACCGTTACCTCGTCCCCACAAGGCAGAGATGATCCGTTTTATGTGTTTGTATACCACGACAGAGCGACAATGCGGTTTAATCTATTCATACACCTTTTTTTCCTCCTTGAATCAAATGTCCTAAGTTTTTGCATACTCTTTATTTTTTCTTAACATTCCTGCTAAGAGGAGACTGACCTATAGGGATAAAAAATATATACTTCAAGAAATAACCCATGAAATGTATATGAAAATACCATGCACGATTTATTATATTTCACCATAAAACGAAGAAAATATGTATGAAACAAGGAAATATTGAGGCTGTACATACCAAGAAGTGAAAATACTGGACAAATAATTTACCTTTAGATGCTAAGAAAAATATGAGAGGAAAGAGCAGGCAGGGCGGGCAAGGCAGGACACAGGATAGAGAAGAAATGGAGGAGCAAGACAAAGAAGAGAAAGAGAGAAAGAGGGAGAGAAACGGGCGGGGCAGGCAGGATAGAGAGAAGGGCGGAAAGAAGAAAGGGTAGGACAGGAAGAAAGAAGAATATAAATGAGGAAGGAGAAAGAGGAGGGAGAAGAGAGTTATAACCAGACCAGAACAAAACAGCAGGGAAAGATGGAGAGAGAATAACTTAGAAGAGGGAGAAGAAAAGAAAGACAGAATGAAGGGAAATCACTGAAGAAAAGAATAAAATAGTAAATCAGAGAGAGAGAGAGAGAGAGAGAGAGAGAGAGAGAGAGAGAGGAATAAAGAGGGGGATAAAGAAAAAATAAAAAAAGCAACCGGGCAGGACAGAATGGAGGAGAAACAAAGAAGAGGAGAAACAATGAAGAGGAGAAACAATGGGTATAGAAAAGGAAAGAAAGGAGAGAAAAATACAAATGAAAAAATGGGAAGATATGAAAAAAAAAAAAAAAACGACCAGGGTAAAGCAAATTGGAGAAGAGAGAAACAACGGATAATAAGAGAAGTAAAGATGAGAGGAAGAGAAGACCAGGGCGAGACAGATTAGGGAAGAGAGAGAAAGAATGAATATAGACGAGAGCCAGGGATGACACACGATAAGGAGACGGCATTACGCGCCCATTACTGCGGATAAGCGGCTGATAAGGGGATCGAGGGAGAAGGTAATGACGTGGACGGATAAGGAGATGATGGTGATGGCGTCCGGTGCGGTGGGGAGGAGTGGGGAGGAGCAGGGTGGAGGGGCAGGGAAGGGAAGGGGTGGCTGCGAGAACGACAGATTGGGCAAGACAGACCGACAGACAGATAGACAGACAAATGATAATGGTGGATGGCAGGCACAGTGGCGGAGGCGGTGGTGGTATGTGGTAGTGGTGGTGGTGGAGGTGGAGGAGAAGGTTAATGAGGGAGTCGCGGAGGCGGTGGTGGTATGTGGTAGTGGTGGTGGTGGAGGTGGAGGAGAAAGTTAATGAGGGAGTCGCGGAGGTGCCGGGACAGGTCGGTAATGTAGGCGCCTTAACAGATGCCGCCTCCAGTCTCCTCGAAGGGAAGAACACATTAAATAGAGAGGATGTTAGAGGCGACGAGGGGATAAATATAACAGATCAGAGGAAGAATGAGTTTGTGAGTTGGCAAGAAAAGAGAGAACTGCATAGAAGAGACCCCAAAGAAAGAGTGCGTTTGAGTGATTAAAAGAAAGGAAGTAATATTAAATAGAGAGGAAGTTAGAGGCGACGAGGGGATAAATATAACAGATCAGAGGAAGAATGAGTTTGTGAGTTGGCAAGAAAAGAGAGAACTGCATAGAAGAGACGCCAAAGAAAGAGTGCGTTTGAGTGATTAAAAGAAAGGAGGGAAAATTAAATAGAGAGGAGTTAGAGGCGACGAGATGATCAATATAACGGGCCAGAGGAAGAATGAGTTTGTGTGTTGGCAAGAAAAGAGAGGAATGAATAGAACAGACTCGGTACTAGATATAAATGGCCCCAAAGAAAGAGTGCGTTTGAGTGATGAAAAGAAAGGAAGGAAAATTAAATAGAGAGGAAGTTAGAGGCGACGCGGTGATAAATACAATGGGCCAAAGGGAGGATGTGTTTGTGTTTAAAAGACAAGAGAGAAAATTTAGTAGAAAGAGAATAAGAGTGTGTCCGTGTGATTAAAGGAACATAAGGCAAATCAAATAGAGGGAAATTTTAAATATAAGCGATGATAACTAAAAGGACAAAGAAAACTGGGAACTATAATATATACAAGTGAGGAAGAGCGTATTTGTGGTTTTATCCGAGGCAAAAGTTGATCTGAACGAAGCAAGAGAAAGAATAACAACCCAGGAAGTGTTTGTGTGTTTAGCAGAAAACGAAATCAAATAAAAATAAAACAAGAAGAGGCGTACTGATAAAATTAATTGGCAACGGTGACAACAGAAAGTGTGTGTTTAGGAGAGAAGAACAGAGAGAAAAAATAACACCCGTTCTCGCCCTCGGCTACGGAGAGAGAAAAAAAGATATAAAAGACAGCAAAGTGACCATGATGACCAGAGCCTAGAGGAATTAAGTGTTTGTTTTGTAGCGGAACGACTAAGCAGAAAAAAAGAGAGGCATTACAAAAGAAGAATAAGAGGTAGAAGCGGACGCCGGAGAATAAGAGGAACTAAAGGACAAAAATAAAAGAAGAAAAGTTGAAATAGAAGATGAAATAAAAAATAAAAAAGAAGCATAGAGATGAAATAAATATAAGAAGAGAAAGAAAAGGAATAAGGTAGTAGAGAAAGAAGAAGAAAAAAAGACGAACACGAAGAAAAGAAGAAAATATTTGTTGAAGCTAAGCAGAAAAAGAAAAAGAGATACAAGATAAATTGAAGTAGAGGAAGAAGAAAGATGAAAGAAAGAAGAATTGAAAGAAGCAAAATGACAATAAGAGAAAGAAAAAGAATAAAGAGGAAGAAAAAGAAGACAAGGACGACGACGAAGAAGACAAAGAAAACAAGAAAACATCCGCTGAAACTACATGGAAGAAGAAGAAGAAAAAGAAATAAAAAAAAAAGTTACTGACAGAATGACACAGCGATAAATCAAAGTTAATCAGCGGAAGACTTTAGGGCAAATATGTTTAAAGGGAAGGATGTTGAGGGAGATGAATAGTTAATGAATACCTAAGGAGTAAAAAAAAGATCCTAGTCATCCAGAGAGCTCTTGTCAACCAGTAAAAAGGGAGGGACTAAAAAAAATATTGTATAGGTATAACTGTAAATAAAGAAGACTGAAAAAGAAAGAGAGGAAGGTGAAGAGAGAGAATGGGAGAAGAGGAGAGGATATCAAGAGAGAGAGAGAGAGAGAGAGAGAGAGAGAGAGAGAGAGAGAGAGAGAGAGAGAGAGAGAGAGGAATTGGGGAGGAAGGGAGTAAAGGGGAAGGGGAATAGGAAAGAAAAGGGGAAAGGGGAGAGATGGGGTAGAAATGAGAAGGGCGAAAGAGGGGAGTGGAGAGGGGAAGGGGAAGGGGAACAGGAAGGAATAGGGGAGAGGGGCGAAAAAGGGGAATGGGGTAGGACAGAGAAATTAAAAGGGAGGAAAGAGGACGAAAGGAAAGGAATTAAAAGAAGAAAGGGAAGGGGAAAGGGGAAATTGGAAAGAAAAGGGAAAAGAGGGGAGGTGGGGTAGAAATGAGAAGGGTGAAAGTGGGGAGTGGGGTAGGAAAGAGAAATTCAAAGGGACGACAGAGGACGAAAGGAAAAGAATGAAAAGAGGAAAGAAAGGGAGACTATGATAAAAAAGAAAGAAAACCACGAGTCACCCCTAAAAAAAAAATAAGGCTATGCAAAGGGCTAACTGTACAACCTTCTATAATGTGCTGAGGAGGCGAATGACGGGCAGAAAAGGAAAAAAAAAAGAAGAAAGAAAATCCCCAAGTCATGGAAGAGGACGTGACACTTAGCAAAAAAAAGAGGGTTGAGAATAACAGTAAAATTCTATGGTGGTGATGATGGTGATGGTGATGGTGGTGATGATGATGGTGATGATGGTGGTGATGGTGATACGAATTATGACGAACAGAAGAACGGAAGCAAAGTGAAAAGAAAACAAAGACAAACGAATATCCCACAGAAGAAAAAAAAAGAATAACGAAGAGAAAATAGACAAAGTAGAAGAAAATAAACTTGGAATAAAATAGGAATAAGAGAAAAAGATGTTAAGAGAAGGGGAAACCAAGATAGAAATAATGAAAAATAAACTTGGAATAAAACAGGAATAAGAGAAAAAGATGTTAAGAGAAGGGGAAACCAAGATAGAAATAATGAAAAATAAACTTGGAATAAAACAGGAATAAGAGAAAAAGATGTTAAGAGAAGGGGAAACCAAGATAGAAATAATGAAAAATAAACTTGGAATAAAACAGGAATAAGAGAAAAAGATGTTAAGAGAAGGGGAAAGAAAGATAGAAATAATGAAAAATAAACTTGGAATAAAACAGGAATAAGAGAAAAAGATGTTAAGAGAAGGGGAAACTAAGATAGAAATAATGAAAAATAAACTTGGAATAAAACAGGAATAAGAGAAAAGGATGTTAAGAGAAGGGGAAAGAAAGATAGAAATAATGAAAAATAAACTAAAAGAGAAACAAAACGAAGAGAACTAGAGAAAAAAAAAAGACCCGGAAGGAGAGAAACAAAGACGAAAGAAAGAGAACCAAAAGAAGAGAACCAGAAGAACCCAAGATAAAAGAGAACCAAGAGAAGAAAACAAAGATAAAGGAAAGAAAAAGAGATAAAAGAAGAGAACAACAGATGAAAGAAAGAGAACCAGAAATGAAAGAAAGAGAACCAGAAATAAGGAAAGAAAACAGATAAAAAAAGAGAACCAGAGAGATAAGAAAGAGAACAAGAAATGAATGAAAGAAAGAGAAGCAGAGAGATAAGAAAGAAACCAAAACAAAAGAAAACCAGACAAAAAAAACAAAAAAAGAAAACAAAGAAAAGAGAACCACAGACAGACGAAAACACGAGCACCAATAGAGAACACAGAGACCCATTGCTTAGAGGACGCAGACCAAGGAACACACCCCAACACAGCACAACACAGCCATAAACTTCTGAACGGGGGTCGGGTTACCAAAAGGAGACGCGCGTAATGGCTTCAGCAGCACGAGGGGCGTAAATAATCTCTCGCGGGGCATCGGGGAGTAGCGAACGACCCTTTAAAGCTTAACTGATGAGAGCGTGAAGGGGGGCGTGGAGGGGGAGAAGGGAGGGGAGGCGGGTAGGAGAGAGAAGGGGATTGGGGGGTGGAGGGGAGGAAAAGGAAGGGTGAAGGGGAGAAGGGGAGTGAAAAAGAGAAGGTTGGAGAGAGAAAGAGGAAAAGGATAAGTGGAGTAGGAACGAGAAGGAGAAAGGAGGGGAGGAAAGGGAAGGGTAAAGGGGAGAAGGGGAGTGAGAAAGAGTAGGGTAAGAGGGGTAGGAAAGAGAAGGGGAAATGAGGAGAGGGGAGTGGGAAAGATAAGGGGAAAGGGAGGAAAGGGGGGTAGGGAAGGGAAAGGGAAAGGTAGGTATTGGGGTAGGATAGAGAAGGGTAAAGGGGGGAGGAGAGTACGAAGGTGAAGGGGTAAGAGGGGAGGGGAGAAAAGGGAAATGGGAGGAAGGGGATTATAAAAGAGGAAAGGGGGGAGGGAAGGAGAGAAGGGGCAAAGGAGGGAAGGGGGTTAGAAGAGAGAAGGGGAAAGGGATAAGGGAACAGGGATAGGAAAGATTAACTCAGGAGAAAGTAAAGGGAAGGGCGTGGAGGGAAAGGGTAGAGGAAGGAGAGAAGGAAAATGGGGAGGGGGAGGTAATAAGAAGGAAGGGGTATGGAAGGGAGGGGGGGAAGAGATGAGATAGGGGAGGATAGGGGAGGGGAGAATGGGGAGGGAAGTCAACTGTTTTTCCCATCACTTATTTTATGCCCCATTCACCTATCCCACCCACCTACTCACCCATTTCACCCACCTACTCACCCATTCCACCCACCTACTACCCAATTCCACCCACCTACTCACCCATTCCACCCACCTACTACCCCATTCCACCCACCTACCTCCCAATGCCACCCACCTACTCACCCATCCCACTTATTTACTTACCCATTCCTCCCACTTAAACAACCTGATGTCTTTCCTCAATATGGTCAGTATGCATATTCTCTCTCTCTCTCTCTCTCTCTCTCTCTCTCTCTCTGTGTGTGTGTGTGTGTGTGTGTGTGTGTGTGTGTGTGTGTGTGTGTGTGTGTGTGTGTGTGTGTGTGTGTGTGTGTGTGTGTTTACATGTGTACCATATTTGGGAAAGACTTGATGAGGGACAGAGAGGAAATATAAACAACATAAATGATTTTCTTTTTTTCTTTCTTTACTTCTTTGTTCTTTAATTATTTCTTTATTTTTTCACTTAAAATTACTTCATTCTTCGTTTATTTATACATCCTCCTCACTCAATTCCCCTTTTTTTCTTTCGTTTTCAATTTTTTTCATTTTTTTCGTTTTCTTTCTTTCTTCCTCTCTCTTTCCCTTTCTTTCTTTTCATATCTTTCATTTTTTCTTTCTTTTTTCCTCTCCTTTTTCTTTTCCTCCACATTCTTTTCATTCTTTTCTCCCTTCCTTCCTTCCTTCTTTTCTTCCTCCCTCCCTTCCTTTCTTCCTCCACTCCCCCGACTCTTGCTATCAACTGAAGCAGACCACACACACACACACACACACACACACACACACACACACACACACACACACACACACACACAGACTCACTAAATAACGCCGAGCTGCATGTGCCGGGCTAATCTTCCTGCGCCAATCACATGCTTGAAATATGTTATGAGCCGAGTACCGCATCATCTCGCCCCTCGTTTAGGTCGTGCGCCGAATTATCTCCCCGTGTATTACGAGCCGAATGCCGCACCCTTTTCCTGTCTGTTATGGGCCAAGTACCGCCTCATTCAACTGTTTATTATGAGCCGTATACCGCATCGTTCCTTCCCTCGTAATGAGCCAAGTGCCGCATCATTTTACTGTTGTTATGAGCCGAATATCACCTCATGCTTTTTTGTGTTTCTGTATATGCATCCTCCTCATTCAATCCCCCTTTTTTTCTTTCTCTTTTTTTCTATTTTTTCCTCTTCCTTTTTTTCATTTTCAGTTTTCTTTTTTCTTTGAGCCAAGTGCCGCACCATTTCCCTGTATGGGCCGAATACCGCCTCATTCAACTGTTTATTATGAGCCGTGTACCGCATCGTTACTTCCCTCGTAATGAGCCAAGTACCGCATCAATTCACCGATTGTTGTGAGCCAAGTTCCGCAACGTGTCCTCTTGGTAAACACTTTTGAGATTCAAGAGCGTGAAGGAAAAATGTAAAGGGATAAACAGATATACAAAAGGCATTTCCCGAACCTTTTCTTCCTTCCTTTGCTACGTGGAGAAGAAGGAAGGAAAAATAAGAAACACAAAAGGATATACAGACAGAAAAAAAAGGAAAGAAAAGTTGGAGGAATTTCTTAAACTGTTTTCTTGCCTTTTCCATGTGAAGAAATGAGGAGGAAAAATAAGAAAAGTTAAGATAAGATTCCCATGTGGCAAGAAAGTAAGTCTAGGTAAAACATGAGAGGGGGAAAGGTGGAATAGGTAAGAGAAGGGAAAAGGGAGAGGAGGGTAAGGAAGAGAAGAGGAAGAGGGGAGGAGGGAAAGAGAGAAGGGGAAAAGGGAGACAGAGGATAAGAAAGAGACGGGGGAAAGGGGGAGGAGGGTAAGAGAGAGAAGGGGAGGAGAGGGAGGAGGGTAAGAAAGAGAAGGGTAAGAGGGGAGGAGGGTAAGAGAGAGAAGGAGAAAAGGGGGAGGAGGGTAAGGAGGAGAAGGGGTAGGGGGAGGCGGGTAAGAGAGAGAAGGGGTAGGGGGAGGAGGGAAGGAAATAGAAGGGGATAGGGAGGAGGGAAGGAAAAGGAAGGGGAAGAGGGGAGAAGGGCAAGAAAGAGAAGGGGAAAAGGGAGAGAGAGGAGGGTCAGAAAGAGAAGGGGAAGAGGGGAGGAGGGAAAGAAAGAGAAGGAGAAAAGGGAGAGAGAGAATGGTAAGAAAGAGAAGGGGAAGGGCGGGACGGAGAAAATAGATAAGAAGAGGAAGGGGAAAAGTGAGGTAAAATAAAGGTACTAATCTGAACTTGAGTCTGGGAGCAATAATAAAATAATGAAGCAAAGTATGAAGGGATAAAAGCATTCCTATGTGACGACCAAGTTTGCCTAAGTGAGATACATAACTTATTGACCTCTCTTTCGGCCACCTCTTTGGAT
Source organism: Eriocheir sinensis (assembly GCF_024679095.1). Classification (NCBI taxonomy): domain Eukaryota; kingdom Metazoa; phylum Arthropoda; class Malacostraca; order Decapoda; family Varunidae; genus Eriocheir; species Eriocheir sinensis. Next base: position 12,679,923 of record NC_066560.1, read on the forward strand.
TCTCTTTTAGGAGCAGCGAGTAGCGGGCTTTTTTTTATATTATTGTTTCCTTTTTTTGTGCCCTTGAGCTGCCTCCTTTGTTATAAAAAAAAAATAACTCAAACTTCAGGAAATAAAAAGAAATAAAAGCGAGATTTTAAAGGAAAAAAAACCGCATTAATTCTACAATAAAAATCTTAGTGGGTCAAACAGAAAAGAAGAAAAAAAACACTCATTCCAAGCTATAAATGCGAGGTAAACACGAAGTAAACATTGACGTGCAGGTGTGTATGTTTGTTTACCTTGCAATCACGAACAGGTGTTTACTCGGCGCAGGAACAATAACAAGCTAATAAATCAATAAAGGAGATAATATTAAAGTTTGAAAATAAGGTGCGGAGAACATGGAGGAGGAGGAGGAAGAGGAGGAGAATTTTCACTTTTTATTTTTCTGTGTGTGTGTGTGTGTGTGTGTGTGTGTGTGTGTGTGTGTGTGTGTGTGTGTGTGTGTGTGTGTGTGTGTGTGCAGGGCGGGGCTGAACTGAGTGTGTGTTGTGGGCGGTATTATCATTATTATTATTTTTTTTTTTGCGTGTATCTGAATGCGTGTGTGCGTGTGCGTGTGAGGGGGAGGATGGGAGGCTGAGGAGGGGGGCGTGTCCGTTCTTTCTTTGTGTGTGTGTGTGTGTGTGTGTGTGTGTGTGTGTGTGTGTGTGTGTGTGTGTGTGTGTGTGTGTGTGTGTGTGTGTGTGTGTGTGTGTGTGTGTGTGTGTGTGTGTGTGTGAGTGTACCTGACCCAATCATGCTAGTTTCCCCTCCTCCTCCTCCTCCTCCTCCGCCTTAACACACCTCCAACTAAGGACTTAAACAAGGAAAAAATTAGGTCACCATTCCCTTGCATCCCTTCACCGCGCCCCTTCATAGCACTTTTACCCTTCCATCCTCGATCCTTATGGTCCAGAGTGCGCTGTCCACATGTCAGACCATTGTGATATATAAAAGAATGGCTTGTTAATAAAGTTCAATACATAATGTCTGATTAGTCGCAATATAAACAGCTCAGGGAGAAGATATGTCGTGGAGGGAGAGAGAGGAAGGGAGAGGAGGAGAGGGGGAGGGGTGAAGGGAGAGAGGATGGAGGTAAGAATCCTACACAGAGTAAGTTTGTTAGCATAATGAGGAGAAATGACCACGGCAATTCTCTCTCTCTCTCTCTCTCTCTCTCTCTCTCTCTCTCTCTCTCTCACACACACACACATACCTAATCTACCCTAACTTAACCTAACCTACCGGACCTTAATCTATAGACCGTCCACACAACATCATTCCTCATTCATTCTTTCCATCCTTCTTTCCTTCATTCTTTTCTTTTTTCTTCACCCCAGCATCCACCTCTTCTCCCCCTCCTCCTCCTCCTCCTCCCTCAGCCTCAGCAGCACACCCACGCACCTGCCCACGCTAATGACAGGTGGGCACGTAATCTCAGGTGCTCACGCGAAGATTACAGGTGAATGAAGCTTCTTGTTGTGTTTGCTTTTTATTACTTTCTTTTTTGCTCTCCTCTTCTTTATGTCAACGTTGTCTTAATCTCTTTCTGTCTTACCTGTTTTTCCTATTTCAGCACCAATTTCTCTCACTCTTCATTTTCTTATCTTATCTTCCTTTTTTTTCTCCCTTATCTTCTTTTCCTTTATTCCTTCCTCTATCTTTTATTCATTTCTTCCCGTCACTTCTTCCTGTCTAACATCATCTCCTTCCATTCTCTCTTCCTGTCACCTCCCGTTTCTTTCTCTCCCTTATTCCCTTCTTTGCTCTCCTCTCCCTTCTGTCAACTTGTCTTAATCTCTTCCTGTCTTCTCTGTCCTTCTCCTTGTTTCGTTACCTCCCACCTCTTCTTCTATTCTTATTTTGTGTTTCTATTTTTCTCATTCTTCCTTTTTTCTTTCTTTTTCTTCCTTCCAACTCTTATTTTCTTCTTCCCGTCATGCATTCCTTTTCTCTCTTTATCTTTTTCCATTCTGTCTTCACGTCACCTCCCGTCTCCTCCTTTTCCTCCTCCTCCTCCTCCTCCTCCTCGGGTGGGTAACAAGCGTAGCGAGTTTGATTTAATGTGACCATATCGAGACCAGAAGACGTGTTTATCTTTTTTGTTTTAACTACCCAATTATCTTCTCGTCCCTCTCTCCCACCTCCTCCTCCTCCTCCTCTGCAGGGGTCATAATGTCTACCTATAAGTGAGAGAGAGGTAGTTAAAAGAGTACTTATCTTCCTAATCAGGAGGAGGAGGAGGAGGAGGAACATAAAGAGACGAAGGAGACGGACAAAAGAGGAGGAGGAGGAGGAAGAGGACGGAGAGAAGGAGAAAGGAAGGAAGGAAAGAAGGAAGGATGGAAGGAAGGAAAGAAGGAAGTAGGGAAGGAGATAAGGGAGGAGGAGGAGAGGAAGAAGGAGCAGTAGGAGGAGACTGAAATATAGCTGTTTTTCTTGGTGTTCGCCGACAATATATACGTAGTCAGTGAATGTAAGCAATTCAAGTTTATGGAGGTGTTTGTTTTGATAGTATTGTCCGCACCGCCACATCAGTGCGCGGGGGGACCCAACCAACCTCTCAGGCGTCAAAAGATTCAACACTAAATTTACCACCTAGAATTTGGCACCGCGCCTGTTTCCTCCTCCTCCTCCTCCTCCTCCAAATCCACCTTTCTCCTCCTCCACTTCATTCTCCTTCTGTTACTCGTCCTTCTCGCATTATTTCTCCTCCTTCTCTCTCCTTTTTTGCTCTCCTTTCTGTGTTTTTTTCCTCGCATTTTTCTACATTAAATTTAACATCAAGATTTTGGCACCGCGGTTTTTTCCTTCTTCAAATCCTCCTTTCTCCTCCTCCACTTCATTCTCCTTCTGTTACTCGTCCTTCTCGCATTATTTCTCCTCCTTCTTTCTCCTTTATTGCTTTCTTTCCTGTTTTTTCTCTCTCTCTTGCATTTTTCTACATTAAATTTAACATCAAGATTTTGGCACCCGGGCTTTTTTTTCCTCCTCCAAATCCATCTTTTTCCTCCTCCACTTCATTCTCCTTCTGTTACTCGTCCTTCTCGCATTATTTCTCCTCCTTCTTTCTCCTTTTTTGCTTTCTTTCCTGTTTTTTTTTCTCTCTTGCATTTTTCTACATTAAATTTAACATCAAGATTTTGGCACCCGGGCTTTTTTTTCCCTCCTCCAAATCCTCTTTTTCTCCACTTAAATCTCCTTCTGTTGCTCGTTCGTCTTCCTCCTCCTCCTCCTCCTCCTCCTCCTTTCTCCTTTTATGCTTTCCTATGTATTTTTCTTCCTGGCATTTTCCACGTCGCATCCTACTTAAAATATCTTACTCGACAATGTTTACAACGCTTATAATCAGGTAACAAGCGAGGCAAACACTTTAAACTGTCAAAATGTATAATGGTAAGGTTTTCCCATCACAATCCTCCTCCTCCTCCTCCTCCTCCTCCTCCTCCTACTCCTCTTCCTCTTTGTCCTCCTGTTCTTGCTTCTGTGTCTGCTCCTCCTCCTCCTCCTCCTCTTCTTGCTTCTGTCTCCTTTTGATTCTCTTCCTCCTCCTCCTCCTGCTCCTCTTTTTTCTTCCCCTTCCTACTCCTGCTTCCCCTCTTTCTTTTTCCTCTAATCTACCTCTTCTTCTCTTCGTGATTATAGTGATCCTCCTCCTCCTCCTTCTTCTTCTCCTCCTCCTACGCCTCTAAATCCTCCTCTTCGTCCTTCATCTCCTCCTCCTTCTTCCCCCTCTTCCTCCTCTTGTTCTTGTCCTACTCCTCATTTTGGTCACCTTCCTCCTTCTCTTTCTCTTCTCCCTCCTCCTCCTCCTCCTCCTCCTCCTCCTCCTCCTCGCCCTGTGTTTGTTGTGTGTCGTGGTGGTGGCAAGCGAGGAGAAGGTTATTAATAGGTCCTGCGAGCCTCCACCTGGTTATTATCTGACTACTAAACAGCAACTCGATAATCATGTAATTTATCTGTGTCTTTCTTTATGTTTCTCTGTCCGTCTTGCCCTCTCTCTCTCTCTCTCTCTCTCTCTCTCTCTCTCTCTCTCTCTCTCTCTCTCTCTCTCTCTTCCCCTTTGTGTGTGCGTGTGTGTGTGTTTAACAGCCTCCTCTTATCTGTCTTCTAATCTGCCTCTGTGTGTGTGTGTGTGTGTGTGTGTGTGTGTGTGTGTGTGTGTGTGTGTGTGTGTGTGTGTGTGTGTGTGTTTATATCTGTCCATGTATCAAGATTTCTATTTGCTGTTTGTTTGTCCGCTCCTCTGTGCATCCGTCTTGCTGTTTATCTGTCTTGCTATCCATCTGTCTATCTCTCTCTTGTTTCCTTTTCTTTATTTTTTGTTTGTTTTTCTTCTCTTTCTCTATCTCTCTCTCTCTCTTCCTATCTATCTGTCAATCTTGTCTTTTTTATTGGTATGCTCCGTTGTTTTCCTTATATTTTGCTTCTTTTTTCTTTTCTCTCTCTCTCTCTCTCTCTCTCTCTCTCTCTCTCTCTCTCTCCAGACCTAAACGGGTGCATCATAGCGTAGATATATGAGTGAGAATTCCTTTATTAATCATTCTACGTGCGCTGTTTGCTAATTGAAACACACACACACACACACACACACACACACACACACACACACACATACGCATTTTATTCACTCTCACTCCATTATCATGATGTCTTCTCTCCTCCTCCTCCTCCTCCTCCTCCTCCTCCTTCTTCTTCTTCTTCTTCTTCTTCTTCTTCTTCTTCCTCCTCCTCCTCCTCTTCGCGCCAGGTGACTCCCTCTGCCGTCTCCCTCACCAGGATTTACGCCACACACCTGTTCTCTCTACCTGACTACCTGTTCTCTCTACCTGGCTACCTGTTCTACCTGGCCGCTGCGTCCTGTTTGTCCCTTTGTTTGGCCTTAATCAGCATTCTTTTATTATATCTTTCTCCTATTTTTCTTTCTTTTAAACTGTTTTGTTATTCCCTTGTGCTGTTACTAACTCTCTTTCTTCTTGTCTTCTTTTTTTAATTTCAGTTTTTCGTTTTCTTTTCTACGCTTTTTTGCGATTTTCAGAACTATTTTTTTTTTTACATTTATTTGCTTGTTCTCTTTTTTCTTCTCATTTAATCGCAGTCTTTTTTTTCTTTTTTTTACTTTTTGCAGCGATTTTAAGAACTTTCCTATATTTTCTTTTCGTTTTTATTCATATTTTCAACTTTTCATCTCCCTCGTTTAGTTTTCTTTCTTTCTTTTTAACTTTTTTCGGTGATTTTTAGAACTATATTTTTCGTATTTTCTCATTTTTACTTCCTTATGAGCTTGTCTGTATATCTTCGTCAATTTTTCTACCTTTCTTCACCTGCTTCTGCTTGTCTCTGCAACTCGCTCCCCTCTGCTTGCTCTTAATAGTTCCCGGTCCCATTCTCCTTAATATATACTGACTCATTTTGTCTCCTATTCCTGTTTACACTTCCTTATCTCGCCCTTACCACCTGTCCTCTCCCTTGTCCTCTATTTATTGTGTGTGTGCTTCTTCTTTTTCCTCTGTATAACCTTTGACATTTGTGCTCTATCAGTCTTTTTTGTCTTCTCTCCTTCTCTCTCTCCTCTCCTCTCCTCCATTTTACTATATTATTTTTCATTTAATATTTTTTTTCCTACGATTCAACAGTCTTCTCAGTTTTCTTCACCTCTTCACCTTCTCTTTGTTATCTTTTTTCCCTCTTCCTTCTTATCATCAACATCTACTTTCTTTCTTTAACATTATCATCAACACTACTTTCTTTCTTTAATGTTTCCTGTATCTTCTGCTTCCGTCTAACCTACATCCACACCTGTTCTCTCTCTCTCTCTCTCTCTCTCTCTCTCTCTCTCTCTCTCTCTCTCTCTCTCTCTCTCTCTCTCTCTGTACTCATGTCCACCCTGCTTCATTGTTACCGCTAAACATTCTAATTAGGAAGCAGAAAAAAATAGAAAGTTCCACTCAGACATGTTTAAGGTATTAGTGTGGCAGGGCATTAGAATGAGGTGTTTAAGTAAATAGGAGGAGGAGGAGGAGGAGGAGGAAGAAGAACATTAAGAGGTTGTTTTTAGTTTCTAATATTGGACATTAGTCACTAAGAGAAAAGATAAATCGATTGATAGATAGATAGAGAGCGAGAGAGGTAGTGGTGACAGTAGCAGTAGTAGTAGTAGTAGCAGTAGTAATAGTAGTAGTAGTAGTAGTAGTAGTAGTAGAAAGCAGTAGTAACAGCTGTAGTAGTGGTTGTTGGTGATGACAGGTGTTGTGATTGGAAGTGGAGGTGACGGTGGTGGTGATTGCAAGCGGTGATGGAGGCGGTGGTGGTGACAGGTGATGCATGCTTAGCGGTCATTAAGAGGCAGACATTTCGTTAAGCAGAATGTATCGCATGTCTTGCATAATTCATCGCACGCCTTGGGGAAGTTATCGTGCATCTCTCGGTGTGCCAAAAAACTCTCGTCCGACTATAAATAAAGCGCAGAGTTCATCGTAAGTCCTGAATAAGTTATAACGTGTCTATTAGAGGCTATCGAGCATCTTGTAAAAGTGGTCCTTCGTGTGGGTGAAGTTATCAAGCGTCTAGCAGAAGTTACCGTATATCTGACAGGACTTATTGTAGGCTGCGCACAATGGACGCAATTACGAAATCTGCCCCAAAATTATCCTTGAGCTGCAAACAGGAACATCGACAAGAACATCACAACCTCTACCAACAACAACAACAGCAATGACAACACAAATAAAAACAAATAAAAATAAACATTAATAATAATAATAATAATAATAATAATAATAATAATAATAATAATAATAATAATAATAATAATAATACCGCTACTACTGTTACTACCACTACTATTACTACTACTACTACTACTACAACCACTAATAAAACTTTCCGCAGCGGGCCGAGACCAAGCAAGACCTTCCGTTGTGCAGGCTGAGGCAGGACAGTGAAGGTCGCAGTGCAGGCTACCCGGACCGGCTGACCTGCACTACCTGTATACCTGCCCGTGTCTAGCCTGCCTGGTGGCCTGCGGTGGCTCATTACAACCTGCCCACTGCTACCTCGCTAACCCCTCCCCCCCCCCCTCTCTCTCTCTCTCTCTCTCTCTCTCTCTCTCTCTCTCTCTCTCTCTCTCTCTCTGAGCATCTATGTAAATTTCTCTCTGCTTCTTGATCCTACACTCTATTCGTAAATAAACATCGATTAATATTTTTTTCTTTTTATTCTGCATTTTTTTTTATTTCCTGCACTTGTTTTCTTATCCTTACATCCCCTGTATAATTTTCTTCCCCTCACACTTTCTTCTTCTTGTCTCGGCAGCTTGTGCGCGCGTTCTTTGTCCTGACACCTTTTACCGGTTTAGTCTTGTGGCTTGAGGCTTAGGACCGGATGCCCTTCCTGACGTCACACGAGTTCGATCTTCCTCGGTAGGCACTCCAGCACCTTCTCATTAAAGTCTTAAGGGGCTACTACACTGGGCAAATTTTCCGTGGATCTTCAGTCAAACCACGATTTCCGCTGGCGTGGTTTTCATATTTCCGTGGTTTTCTGATGTGTCCACGATCTTCCAAAGCTACGATAGATTTCAAAGAAGCACGACGGTATATTACTCACCATTAGCAGCAGCAATAACAAGAAACAAATGAGAACTACGCTATCGGGAATCGTGGTTTGACTAAAGATCCACGGAAAATTTGCCCAGGGTAATAGCCCCTTTAGGGTCGTATTCTTAAACATTTCGGCGCTCAAGCACACATATTTGACACGGTTTTCGGAGTTTGGGGCATATCCAGGGCTAGCTTAATGACCCTGGTGGTAGTGTGACCCTTCCTCTGTACCATGAACCTAAAAGAACACTCATGAGAACTCGCCTGACCTTCTTTTTGACCTTTGGAAACAGTTGATGTGGGAGGCGGAGGTTTTCGGAGTTTTGGGCATATCCAGGGCTAGCTTAATGACCCCGGTGGTAGTGTGACCCTTCCTCTGTACCATGAACCTAACACTCATGAGAACTCGCCTGACCTTCTTTTTGACCTTTGGAAACAGCTGATGTGGAAGGCGGAGGTTTTCGGAGTTTGGGGCATTTCCAGGACTAGCTTACTGACCCTGGTGGTAGTCTGACCCTTCCTCTGTACCATGAACCTAAAAGAACACTCATGAGAACTCGCCTGACCTTCTTTTTGACCTTTGGAAACAGTTGATGTGGGAGGCGGAGGTTTTCGGAGTTTTGGGCATATCCAGGACTAGCTTAATGACCCCGGTGGTAGTGTGACCCTTCCTCTGTACCATGAACCTAACACTCATGAGAACTCGCCTGACCTTCTTTTTGACCTTTGGAAACAGTTGATGTGGGAGGCGGAGGCGTCTGAGAATACTGACTTAGCCCTACACTCTGGCAACACAGCACCCAGCGCCCCTTGATATAAACACACTTACATCTTTCCTACACCCTATAAACCATGACTCAGATAATATACACTCTTCGCCTTATTATTAAACCACTACACTTGAGCCTTGCATATAACATCGTACATCACCATCTTAGGCTACACTACACATGATATAAGTACACCTCTATCTCTCCCACACCCCATAAGGCCTGACTCATAATATACTCTGTTCGCCGTACTATTAAACCACTACACTTGAGCCTTGCATATACCGCACATCACCGTCTTATACTACGTTCCACATAATATAAGTACACTTCTATCTCTCCCACACCCCATAAACCGTGAATCATAATATATACTGTTCGCCTTACTATTAAACCACTACACTTGAGCCTTGCATATAATATCGTACATCACCATCTTAGGCTACACTACACATGATATAAGTACACCTCTATCTCTCCCACACCCCATAAGGCCTGACACATAATATACACTGTTCGCCTTACTGTTAAACCACTACACTTGAGCCTTGCATATACCGCACATCACCGTCTTATACTAAGTTCCACATAATATAAGTACACTACACTCCATAATACGACACTATCTTCCACTACACTAACACTACACCCACCACACTCATGACTCCACACAACTTCACCTTACTTACACACCGTCCGTTGATACACCTCTCCCCTCCCCTCCCTTCCCCTTCCCTACCCGCCACTATCCTCCCCACAGGCTATTCTCTCCCCTCCTCCCCCCCAACATCCTGCCACACCCTATTCTCTCTCTGTGTCCGTTGATAAACACTACCCCCCACTCCCTCGCTTCCTCACCCTTCTCTCCTCTCCCCTCTCCTCTCTCTCTCTCTCTCCACTCTCTCGTCTGTGTCCAATTCTTCCTCCCGGCCCTTCCCCAGTTCTCCTACCCAATCTTTCTTTGCCCTCCCCTATCTCTTCTGCCTTCTCCCCTTCCTCTCCCCTTCTCTTTCTTTCTTAACTGTCCTGTGTCCTATTCCTCCTCCTCAATCCTCCCCAGTTCTCCTTCCCCTATCCTTCTTTACCTCCTCTCCCTACCTCTGCTTCCTCCCCTTCCTCTCCCCTTCTCCCCCTTCTTCACTGTCCTATGTCATCTCTGTCCTATCCCTCCTCGTCAGTCCTTCCCAAATCTCCTTCCCCATCCTTCTTTACACTCCTATGAGAACCCGACTACTAGTTCTCTTTGCCTATGGAAGTATTTGTTGTGAGAGCCGAAAGCGTCTGAGGAAACGGGCTCAGCAACCATATGGTCCCTGCCGTCTGGTGTTCAGTTATCTATGCATGAAAAAGTGGCGGCTACCTTGAGGCCACTATAAATAAAATTCGCCTGCGCTATTAACGGGCTGGGGTCGTTCAAGAGGCCCCTCAAGACAGCCTATGGGCGCTACAGGCAACACTGAAAAAAATCAGACCACGGCAGCATAAGGCATATCAGCAGCATCCCTCTGTCCCTTCCTTCCTCAGCATCCCCATCTCCTTCCCCGCCCACCATCCCAACCAGACCACCACCGCCGCCGCCGCCCACTCTCTCTCTCTCTCTCACACACACACACACACACACACACACACACACACACACACACACACACGCACATTCCCCGACACACACACACACCACGCCACGGCTCCTCCTCCTCCTCCTCCTCCTCCTCCCTTCCCTCGGGCCATTCAAAGTTATGGGGAATGAAGACGTTGTTGGTGGGGAGTCTGACTGTATGGAAAAGGTGGGGAGGGAGGGGGAAGGGAAGGTAGGGTAGGAGGGTAGGGGAAGGGATGTTTAGAGGTAAGGAGTGGATGGTTGTGTCATGATGCAGTGAGGAAGAAGGGAAGGAAGGGGAGAGAAGGGGTGGAGGGGTGGAAGGGTTAATGGAAGGGAGTGGCGAGGGGAGATAAAGGGAATGAAGGGGAATAAAGGGGAATGAAGGGATATGGAGTAAAGGATGATAGAAATGGGTGGTGGGGAGACATAGAAGGAGAAAGAAGGAGGGGAGAAAGGGGGGTAGGGAGAGTCAGAAAAGGTGGAAGGAAGGACATGGAAGAATAAAGGGGAGAAGAGAGGGACAAAGAGGGAGAAGAAGAGGGTGATAGAAAGGGTAAAGGGAGACAGGGAAGAACAAAAGGGAAAAAGGAAGGGAAAGGGAGGAGTGAAAAAGGGTGAGAGAAAGGGAGAAGGGGAATAAAGAGGAATAAAGGGGAGAAGAGAAAGACAGAAGAAGGGATGGAGGGGAAAAAAGGGTGAGAAACAGGGTGAAGGGAAGCAAAGGGAGATGAAGGGGAGAAGAGAGATACAGGGGAAGGGGTAGAGGGGTGAAATGGGTGACAGAAAGGGTGAAGATAGAAACAGAGAAATGAAGAGGAGGAGAGAGGAACAGAGGGAGGGGTGAATGGGTTAATGGAAAGGGTGGAGGGGTGGAGAGGTGGAGAGGTGGAAGGGTGGATCGAGTAAACATAGGGGTGAAGGGGAGACCGGAGGGGTGAAAGGAGGCACGCCCATCTACGGTGTGGTATTAATGGCGGGGGGGATAGGGGTAGGTGGACGAGGGGGGGCGGAAGGTGGAGGGGGGACGGGGGCGAGGGGGGGGGCGATCCGGCATGGGTTATCTTAATTTGTGTGTGTGTGTGTGTGTGTGTGTGTGTGTGTGTGTGTGTGTGTGTGTGTGTGTGTGAGTGAGGTCCTCTGAAATAAAAAAAAGGCAGCCTCCTCCTCCTCCTCCTCCTCCTCCTCCTCCTCTTCCTCCTCCTCCTCCTTTTCCACACAATCTTCCCTTGTCTCTCCCTCCCACTCAACGCCTCTGTCTTCCTCCCTCTCCCTTCTCTCCCTCTTCGTTCTCTTCCTACCCTTCCCCCTCTCCCTCTCCTTCTCCTCCCCCCTCCCCCGGGCACCTCCATCTCCTCCTCTTCACCTTCCAAATTGCGCAGTTCTCCCAAGCTCCTCCAATTTTGCTTCCTCCTCCTCTTACCTCCTTACCCCTTTCCTCCTCCTCCTCTTCTTCCTCACTCCTTTCCTCCTCCATTATACAAGGACAAACACTCTTCTTCTTTCTCTTCTTATCTCTCTTTCCATTTTATCTTTCCTCTCTCACTGATTCTTCTTCTTTATCCTCAAATTTCGCTTCCTCCTCCTCCTCTCTCTCTCTTCCTCACTCCTTTCCTCCTCCATTATACAAGGACAAACACTCTTCTTCTTTCTCTTCTTATCTCTCTTTCCATTTTATCTTTCCTTTTTCTCCGTTTTTTCTTCTTTATCCTCGAATTTCGCTTCCTCCTCCCCCTCCTCCTCTCCTCTCCGATCCTTCTCTTCTCCTTCACTCCTTTCTTCCTCCATTATACAAGGACAAACACTCTTCTTCTTTCTCTTCTTATCTCTCTTTCCATTTTCTTTTTCCTCTTTCTCCGCTTATTCTTCTTTATCCTTGAATTTCGTTTACTTCTTCTCCTCTTCTTTTATCCTCTTCTCCTTCACTCCTTTCCTCCTCCTCTTCTTCTTTCTCTTCACACCTCTCTTTCTATATTATCTTTCCTCCTTCTCCGCTTATTCTTCTTATTAAAGACAAAATGTTCTCTCCGTCCTGACTTCTCATTTTATTTTTTTTCCTCTCCCCCTCTCGAGTTATAAATCATGCGGAGCGTAAGAGATGACATTGGTAGATTCTCTCTCTCTCTCTCTCTCTCTCTCTCTCTCTCTCTCTCTCTCTCTCTCTCTCTCTCTCTCTCTCTCTCTCTCTCTCTCTCTCTCTCTCTCTCTCGCACACCTTTACCTGTCCGCTCATCAACCAACGGACTGGACTTTCCTCATCACGCTTACCTGGAAAAGAAAGAAAACAAGGTAAGCAATTAATCAGAACACCTCCAATTAAAGCAAACACGCACACACACACATACAGGTAACAAGAGGTATAAATGTCGAAGCAAAGAAAGGTACGGAATTAACTGGTCTTGTACGTACCAGTGTTAACATTAATACGATTTCTTTTATTGCGATCTCTTTTTTATATATATATTTGATTAGCGGCTACCTGGTATGTTTTCCTGTTGTCATTCTGTAAGGTTATCGATGACATGAAGTTGATTTGTCCCAGTTGTTATTTCTTTCCCGCTGACTTACTTAGGTTATATTAAGTTTAGTTTTCGGTTTGATAATAAAAGAACAAAATCGAAAAAAATATTATTACTGTGATTTTCCTTCCAGGGCAACAAGAAGAAATTGAATACCAGTTGTCATTTATTTCCCCTGACTTACGAAGGTTATATTAAGTTTAGTTTTCGGTTTGATAATAAAAGAACAAAATCGAAAAAAATATTATTACTGCGACTTCCTTTCAGAGCAACGAGAAGAAATTGAGTACCGGTTGTTATATATTTCCCCTGACTTACTTAGGTTATATTAAGTTTAGTTTTCGGTTTGATAATAAAAGAACAAAATCGAAACAAATATTATTAGTGTGATTTTCCTTCCAGAGCAACGAGAAGAAATTGAATACCAGTTGTCATTAATTCCCCTGACTTACTAAGATTATATTCATTGTATTCATTTATCTCTGGTGATTGATAATAAAAGGAGAATAAAATCGAAAAAAATATTGTTACTTTCAGAGCAACGAGAAGAAATTGAGTACCAGTTGTCATTAATTTTCCCTGACTTACTAAGATTATATTTATTGTATTCATTTCTCTCTGGTGATTGATAATAAAAGGAGAATAAAATCGAAAAAAATATTGTTACTGCGACTTCCTTTCAGAGCAACGAGAAGATATTGGATACCAGTTGTCATTAATTTTCCCTGACTTACTAAGATTATATTTATTGCATTTATTTATCTCTGGTGATTGATAATAAAAGGAGAACTAAACCCAAGGAATGTTATTATTGTGATTTTCTTTCAGAGCTACAAGAAGAGGAAATAGAAGTTGGATACCAGTTGTTATATACCCCTGACGTACTTAGGTTATATTTATTGCACTTATTTATCTCTGGGGTTTGATAATAAAAGGAGAACTAAACCCAAGAAATGTTATTATTGTGATTTTCTTTCAGAGCTACAAGAAGAAGAGGAAATAGAAGTTGGATACCAGTTGTTATATACCCCTGACTTACTTAGGTTATATTTATTGCATTTATTTATCTCTGGTGATTGATAATAAAAGGAAAACTAAACCGAAGGAATGTTATTATTGTGATTTTCTTTCAGAGCTACAAGAAGAAGAAGGAACAGAAGTAGGATACCAGTTGTTATATACCCCTGACTTACTTAGGTTATATTTATTGCATTTATTTATCTCTGGGGTTTGATAATACAAGAACTAAATCGAAAAAAATATCATTACTGCGACTTCCTTTTCGAGCCACAAGAAGAAGAAGAAAAAGAAGCTGAGTACCAGTTCTTATTTCTTTCCCCACTGACTTACGAAGGTTATATTTATTGTAGTTATTTATCTCTGGCGTTTGATAATAAAAGGAGAACTAAGTCGAAGAAATGTTATTATTGTGACTTCCTTTCAGAGCTACAAGATGATTTATTTTTTGTTTACATTTTTGCAGATAAGTTACAGAAATGATAATCTCTCTCTCTCTCTCTCTCTCTCTCTCTCTCTCTCTCTCTCTCTCTCTCTCTCTCTCTCTCTCTCTCTCTCTCTCTCTCTCTCTCACACACAAAAAAAAAAAAAATCACTCTTTCCACAATTCAAAACAAACTGCCTACAAGCTTCCTCCCCACTTCTCTCCCCTCCTCTCCACCTTCTTCCACCCCCTCCCTCTCCTCTTTCCAGTACAACCCCTTTCCCCTCTCTTCTCTCCCCTCCACCTCCTTCCACACTCCACTCTCCTTCTATCAGTAACAAACCTTTCCCCACCTTTTCCTTCTCTCCCCTCCACCTCTTCCCCACCCCACTCTCTTCTTCCAGCAATACCCCTTCCACCCCCTTCTCTATCCTAAACCTCCTCCCACACCGTACTCTTCTCCTCCTCCTTCCCCCTCCCCTCCAAGCTAACCGCCCTAAAATATATATCTCTCCATGTACAACCTTTACCCTCCCTAACCCCATTACCCCCACACACACGGCGGCATCCTGAAGGCAAATAAATGCTGGGAACTCCAACCCGCACTAGAGGCAGCAGACGCAGCAGACAGGAGAGTAGCAACAGCAGCAGGAACGGTGACAGTAAGGGTATGCAGAAACAGATACTCCGTTAGCAACATCAGAGAAAGCAACAGTGACAAATCCTGAAGTAACAGTAACAGGAAGAGCAGGAACATCAACCACCACCACCACAACACGGACAACAATAATAATAACAAGCAGAAGACAACAGCAGCAGAAGATAGAGCATTAAGAGAACCAAAAGGAGCAGGTACAACGCTAGCAGTGACAATACAACAACAGCAATGAAAAAAACAAAAACATGAGACTAGTAGAAGAACAGCAGAAAAGCAGTATTAGTATGATCAGCAGGAGAATAACTAACATCAGCAGGGAGTAGTAGTGCCAACAGCAGGGGAAATAGAAGCAACAGTAGCAGAAGACGAGGAGGAAGAGGCATTAACACACATACAACCATCCACAAAACCACCTACAGTATAACCACCACCACAACCACCGCCAGCAACATCACTAACAAGACCAACACAAAACAGGTGAATTAACCCCACAAACAACAACAACAGCAACAAACAGCACAGCAGCCACCCAGGTAAACAGCAGAACAGCATCAGTACCACCAGCATCAGCAGCGTACACCGCCTCGCCACCCAGCCGGCACCTTCAGAATTCGTTTCCATCTCATCTCAATAATGTGTTCCCGAGACTTGCCTTGGGGGACGCCGCGCCGCGCCTCCCCGCCCCTCCGCTAGGTCTCCACAAGGTCGAGGCTCCCCTGACGCGGCCACGGAGCGCAAGGACAGATGGGAAGCAGTCCTACAACGCAATGGAAGAAGTCTCTCTCTCTCTTTTTTTCTTTGTTTTCTATCTCTTTCTCTCTTTAACCGCAGAGAATGTTTGTTTGTTGTTTTGGTTGGGTGTATTTTTTTTTATTGAGAGAGAGAGAGAGAGAGAGAGAGAGAGAGACACACACACACACACACACACACACACACACACACACACACACACACACACACACACACACACACGCTGTTTGTTTCGCCGACTGCCAATGTTTTTCTTCGTGGATTCATGGTTGTCTGGCTGTTTGGTTGGTGGGTGGGTGAGCTGTTTTTTTTAATATATTTGGCTTCGTTTCAATTTGTTATTTTTAACGCTACGCTACACCAAGATACTTTCCTGCACTTATATGTTGTTGTTTTATCTCATGTAATACTGTTTTTTTTTCGTATTTCTTTTGTTTTTGGTTGTTTTTATTTTAGGCCGTGGTTAGTGGGTGAGGCGTTAGGTTGGTGGTTGAATTATATGGTTGGTCATGTTTTTTTCTTTTCTTCCCTTCAACATATCTGTATCATTACCTTATTTCTCTCCTTCCCTCCTTCTCTATCTCCTTACTTCATCTCCTTTCTTCCCTTGTCCTTCTTCTCTATTTTTTTTCTTCTCTCCCTTCTTCCATCCTCTCTTTCCATACTCTCTCTCCTTCCTCCCCATGCCCTCCTTCTCTCTTATTTATTTCTTCTTTCTCTCCATCCATATACCTCCCCTTCCTCCCCATTCCCTCCTTCCCTCTTCTCTTTTTCTTCTCTCCCTTCATCCTTCTCCATCCATACATCCTCCCCTTCCTCCCCATGCCCTCCTTCCCTCTTACTGTTTTTCTTCTTTCTCTCCCTCTTCTATTCTCTACTTCCTCCTCTTCTCTCCTTCCCTCTTTTATTTCTTTCAAATCCTATCTTTCCCTCCCTCTTACCTCTCCATATTCTACCTTCCCTCCCTTGCCTCAATTTTACCTCTCCTCTCTCTACCTGGGACACGCCCACCTACTTTACCTGCCTCCCATCTTCTCTCTCTCTCTCTCTCTCTCTCTCTCTCTCTCTCTCTCTCTCTCTCTCTCTCTCTCTTTACCTCCTTCCCTCCATCCTTCAGCCACACGAGACACGCTCAAGACTCATTACATTTTGTCACTTCCGCTCTCCCTCCCTCCCTTCCTCTCCTTCCATTCTTCTTCATCTACCTTACTACCTCCCTCCTTCACGCTAACTCTTCTTCTTCCCCTTCGACCCACCCTCCTTCTCTCCCTCCCCTTCCCTCTCTCCCTGCACTCTTCTTCCCTTCTCTCCCTACCTTTTCTTCTCTCCTTCCCTTCCTCCCTTATCCCTTTTTTCATTCTCTCTCTCGTTTTCCTCCTCCCTACCTTTAATTCCTCTCCTCTCTGTTTCCCACTTTCTCTCTTCTTTACTCATGTCTTTCATTCTCTCCCTCCTTTTCCTCTCTCCCTCCCCTTTTTTCCTCCCCTCTGCACCCCTCTTTCATTCCCTTCCCCTCTTCCCTTCTTCCTTCCCTCTCTTTCCCCTTTCCGCCCTCGCCCTCGTCTTCTAGGTGGTCATGTTGCAAGGTCAGGTGTGGCCAGGTATACAACACGGGGCACACAGAGGTCAGGTGCAGGTGGGCCAGGGGTCAGGAGTCAGGGAGGGAGTGTGTGATTGCGTGGGAACAGACTGACAGAAAAATACACACACACACACACACACACACACAGATAGGCAGAAACACACACACACACACAAAAATGAACAGACAAACAGGCAAGCGTAGACAGTAAAAAAAAGACATGTGTATGGACGGGCATTGACAGACAAACGGGCAGGCGGACAGACAGATATACAGACAAGCAAACATATTGACACAGAGGCAGACAGGAACACACACACACACACACACACACACACACACATACACCACCACCACCACCACCACTACTACTGCTACTATTACTACTACTACTGCAGCATTTCCTCCTCCTCCTCCTCCTCCTTTTCTCCACCCCCATCATTATCATCATCGTTATCCGCCCAGACAGACAGTGACAAAAATATGAATGCACAGAAAAAAGCAACAACTAGGAGCTATTGTTTACACAGCAGCGGGCATGACTTCTGCGGCGGTGTTGAGTCAAGCGGAATGAAGGAGCGGGAGGGAGAGTAAGAGGGAGGGAGGGAGGGAGAGTAAGAGGGAGAGAGGGAGAGAAAGGCGTTTGCTAGGTGAGAGTTAGAAGCCAATTGAAGTGAAGGCATGGGAGAAGGAAAAAAAAAAGGAAGAATTGTACGAGAATAAATTAATATTGAACGATAGAAGGAGGAAGATGAGGAGGAGGAGTGGATGGAAAAGAGAAATTGGAGGAGGAGGAGGAGGAGGAGGTG
This sequence comes from Eriocheir sinensis, assembly GCF_024679095.1. Lineage (NCBI taxonomy): Eukaryota > Metazoa > Arthropoda > Malacostraca > Decapoda > Varunidae > Eriocheir > Eriocheir sinensis. Next base: position 12,697,674 of record NC_066560.1, read on the forward strand.
GAATGGATGATCAACAGAGGAAGACGAGGAAGAGAAGGAGGAGGAAGAAGAGACGGAGGTGAAGCAGGAAATGGTCCCACAGTAAAGGAAAAGCAGAAGAGAACAGAGAAGTTGGAAGAGAGAAAGAAGAAGAAAGAGGATGAAGAAGAGGAGGAGGAGAAGCAGGAAATGGTCGCACAGTAAAGGAAAAGCAGAAGAGAACAGAGAAGTTGGAAGAGAGAAAGAAGAAAAAAAGAGGAGGAAGACAATGAACGAAGACAAAGACGCGGAAAGCTCAATTCAAGCAGAAGAGGATCAAGAGGAAGAAAAAAGAAAAAGCAAGCAATGAGGAGGAGGAGGAGGAGGAGGAGGAGGAGGAAGAAGAAAAAGAAGCGGGGTGGGAGAAGGAGCAAACAAGCAAAAGAAGGAGAAATAGAAGATGAAGAAGCGGAGGATGAGAAGGATTAAGAAGAAGAAATGGAGGAGGAGGAGGAGGAGGAGGAGGAGGAGGAACAAAAAACAAAACAAATGGAGGAGAAGAAGAAAGAGCAGGGAGAAGAGGAAGAGGAAGAGGAGAAGGAACAGGAGGAGGAACAACAAACGAAGAGGAGGAGAAGGAGGAGAAACAAACAACCCCAAGGAAGAGGAGAAGAAAGAGAAGGGAGAAGAGGAAGAGGAGAAGGAACAGGAAGAGGAACAACAAACGAAGAGGAGGAGGAGGAGAGGAGGAGTAAGAGGTTGTAATGGTGAGAGAGTGTGATAGCCGTGAAGACGATAATGATAACGAAGACAGCTGACAGCGACTCGGACAAAGCACCAACACGCTCGGCAGCTGCTTAAGCCATGCCTGCACTTGGGGCTTCGGGTTCGTGGCGGCGACTGCGACTTCGGCCTCGATCTTGTAGTCAATTTAGAAGGAAAGAAGGGAAAGGTAATACAGCTTCCGGAGACTGACTTAAGGAATTTGTTAAGCATATTCCATGAAGATATATATGTAAGAGAGTAGAGTTATACGTAGTAGTAGTAGTAGTAGTAGTAGTAGTAGTAGTAGTGGTAGTGGTAGTAGTAGTAGTAGTAGTAGTAGTAGTAGTAGTGGTAGTGGTAGTAGTAGTGGTAGTGGTAGTGGTGGTAGTAGTGGTAGTAGTTGTAGTAGTAGTAGTAGTAGTAGTAGTAGTAGTAGTAGTAGTAGTAGTAGTAGTAGTAGTAGTAGTAGTGGTAGTGGTAGTAGTAGTAGTAGTAGCAGCAACAATAGTAACAACAACAACAACAACAACAACAACAACAACAACACCAGCATCAACACGACCTGGGGCTAATTCCTAACAAACCAAAACAAAATAAATAAAAAATCGCTCAACAAAATATTAAATTCAATTAAAGGATTTTTTCTAATGAATTGAATTCCTCGACTATATAAGGCTGACGCAAATGAGGCGTTAAAAATGTTGACGAGGACGAAGGTAACGAGTAAAAAAAAGAAGACAAGGAGGAGGAAGAGGAGGAGGGAGAGGAGGAAGATAACTCTTTTCCTCTACCTTCCTTCCTTCTACCTCTCCTCCCCCCTTCCCTCCATTCCTCTGCCTCCCTTTCCTTTACCTTCCCCTCCACCATATCCCCCTCTCTTTCATTCCCCTGCCTCCATTTTCTCCACCTTCCTTTCCCTCCACCTTACCCTTCCACTCCCTGCCTCCCTTCCCCTCCACCTTATCCCCCTTCCTTCCACTCCTGTACCTCCCTGTTCTTTCCCCTTCCCCTTCATCCCTTCCACTCCCCTTACCTCCCTTCCCTTTCCCTTCCATCCCCTCCACCTTACCCTTACCCCCCCTCCCTTCCACTCCCCTGCCTCCCTTTCCTCCACCTCCCATGTATCTTGCCTCCACTCTCTCACATGCACAGGAGGAGGAGCAGAGGTGGTTAGGCTGCTCACTACCTCTTCAAAAGCCCTAATTCGTGCACATTAGTAGAGGAGACGTGACCACATTCGTCAGCAAGAGAGAGGAGGAGAAGAGAACATGACGGACGGGATAGGAGAAGGATGAGGGGTGGAAAGAAGAGAGAGGAGGAGAGTGATGAAGGGAAGAGGGAATGAGGAAAGGAAAGAGAGGAAAAGATAACAGCAGATGAAGAGATGAAAAAATATTGAGAAAAGAGATGAAGGAGAATGAGAGCATAAGAAAGGAAGAAAAAGAAGAATGACTGGAAAAGGGATTGAGAGACGAGAGAGGAAGGGGGTAGGAGAAGAGGAGAAACGGTATAAGGGAATGAAGAAAAGGAGAAGAGAGGAAGAAATAAGAGAAGGGGAGAGGAGGAAGAGCCATCAACCACAGAGAAGGGAAAATATTTGGGACATGTCAACAGATTAATCCACAGAGCAATTACGCTGAAACCACAACACACACACACACACACACACACACACACACACACACACACACACACACACACACACACACACACACACACAGTCCATAATGATTCGAGATAAATTTTAATACGAAACGAAGAATCAGAAGAAAATGACATTGAAAAAAAGGCAAAGAAAAGAAGGATTAAGCGACAACCAGGAAAAAGACGAATGAAAAGAATATAAACAAAAGAAAATTAGAGAAAAGAAGGAAACGGGGGAAAGATAAAAACAAGGAAACGAGAGGAAACGAATGGAAGAAGAGAGAGAGAGGGAAAGAGACGAAAGAATAAGGGAAGAGAAAGGAGGAGGGAGGAGGGAAGGAGAGGAGGCAAGGTGAGAGGAAGGAAAACAAACTGAAGAGGTGGAGAGAAAGCGAAATCTGGGCTCACTATAAAGTCTGGCTGGGCGTTTGGCTGACTCAGGTCCCTTGGGTGTGGCAGGGGAGAGGAGAGGAGAGGAGACGAGAGGAGAGAGAAGAGAAGAAAGAAAGGAAGAGAAGATGACAAGAGAAGTGAAGAGGAGAAAAGAGAAGATGAGAAGAGGAAAGGAGAGGAGAGGAAAAAGAAAAGATGAGAAGAGAAGAGAATAAGAGAGAATGAAAGAGAAAAGAAAAGGAGAGAAGAGAAGAGAAAATAGATTAAAAAGAAAGAAAAGGAGAGGAAAGGAAAGAGCAAAAGGGAAGAGCAGAGAGAATAGGCGAGAAAAAATGAATATGAGAGAAAAGGGAAGGATGGGAAAACAAAGCAGAAGAAAATAAGAACAGACATATAAGGATGAGAGAAAAATAAAATAATGAAGGAAAGAAGGGAAAAAAGCAAGAAAAGAAAAGCGAAAAGAAGAAAGATTAGAGAGAGAGAGAGAGAGAGAGAGAGAGAGAGAGAGAGAGAGAGAGAAGGAAGGTAGAAAAGGCAAAAGAAAAATTGGATGCAAAATAAAAAAAAATAAAAAAATGGAGAAGCAGTGATGAGGAGTTAGTCTGTCAGTCCCCCGCTGGCTTGTTTACACTGTGTCTATGTCTGTTTACCTCGCTGTTACACGGGGGGGAGGAGGAGGAGGAGGAGGAGGAGGAGGAGGAGGAAGAGTGAGTGAGTGAGAAAGGAGAATGTTGATTTAAAGCATTTCCAATTAAGAAGAATGACGTTAAGAGAGAGAGAGAGAGAGAGAGAGAGAGAGAGAGAGAGAGAGAGAGAGAGAGAGAGAGAGAGAGAGAGAGAGAGAGAGAGAGAGAGAGAGAGAGAGAGAGAGAGAGAACCTAAATTGGTGAGCTATGCCTTGGGTCTTGTGGGGTTGTGATTATGCTCAAGGTCATTTTCCTCCTCCTCCTCCTCCTCCTCCTCCTCCTCCTCTTCCTCCTCCTCCTCCTGTTCCTTATACTATATTTTGCCTTTGCTTTACGACTTTTACAACGAACTTTGATTATTAGGTTACGAAGAAGAGGAGAAAGAAGGACGATTAAGAGGAAGAAGAAAGAAAAAAATTAACCAAAACTTGAAGAAAAAATAATGAAAAGGAAATGGAGAAAAGGAAGAAAATAACAAGATAACGAGAGGGGGATGAAGAACAAGAAGAAAAGGAGAGAGAGAGAGAGAGAGAGAGAGAGAGAGAGAGAGAGAGAGAGAGAGAGAGAGAGATTAAATTATAGGTAGGAGGGAGGCAGCGGGCAAACATGTAGCAAGGTTAGACCCATTAAATTCAGCTACGAAGAATACAATGTTGGTAGTCCTCCTCCTCCTCCTCCTCCTCCTCCTCCTCCTCCTCCTCCTCCTCCTCCTCCAGTTTCATTTTCTCCTCTCTATATTTCTCTCTCCTCTCGTACCCTTCAAGCTCTCAAATTTTTTTTTCATAACTCTTCTTCTTCATCTTCTCCTCCTCTTCTTCCTCCTCCTCCTCTTCCTTTCTCCTCTTTTAAATTCTCAACCTTATCCTCTCCTCCCTAGTCTAACATTTCACATTTCACATTTCCTCTTTTTTCTTCTCTTCTGTTATGTATCGTTAGCTGTCTATACCTGTCTGTCAGTCTCGTTGTGTGTGTGTGTGTGTGTGTGTGTGTGTGTGTGTGTGTGTGTGTGTGTGTGTGTGTGTGTGTGTGTGTGTGTGTTCTTTTGTTTTGATGTCCAGCTGTTCGTCTGTTTTGTTTTTCTTTATTTTCTCTTCAACTTTTATATTGTTTTCCATAAGTTTGTGAGAAGTGAGGACACGGGTATCTTTGCTTATGTATATGTGTATGTATGTATGTATGTATGTATGTATGTATTGGGCGACGTATTTACGCATATCGTTCGTCTGTTGGTGTGTCTGTTTTTCCGTCTATCGTCTTTGTTTATCCAATTACCTCGTCCTTTTATGGGTAACTTCGCTGCTTTCTCTCTCTGTTCCCGACACGCAGTACACGGCTCGCCCCTTTCCCTCCCCCTCCTCCTCTTCCTCCTCCTTCTGCTCCTCATTATTCTCTCTCTCCTGCTTACACGCTCTCGCCCCTGCCTCCCCATCGTTCTGTTCTGTCTCATTATGCCGCGGCTATCTCCTTCCTCCTTTCCTTCCCGACGCCTCCTCCGCCGCCTCCCTGCCTTCAAACCAACACCTGTTTTTCTGCTTGCTTTTGTTTCCTCGGTCATTTTTCTTCTTCTTTCTCTTTTTTTTTTCTTTTTTGTTCTTTCTCTTTCTTTATGGGGTCTTCTTTTTTTCTGCTTTTTCCTCTTTTTTCTTCTTCTTTTCCTCCTCCTCCTCCTCCTCATCATCATCATCATCATCATCATCATCATAGTCATCAATCATCACTCATTCTCTTCTTCCTCCTTCTCCTCTTTTCTTATTTTTCTTCTTTTTTCTCTTTTTTCTTCTTCTTTTACTCCTCCTCCTCCTCCTCCTCCTCTTCTTCCTCATCATAGTCATCATCATCACTCTCATTCTCTTCTTCCTCCTTCTCCTCTTCTCTTATTTTTCTTCTTCTTTTTCCTCTTTTTTCTTCTTCTTTTACTCCTCCTCCTCCTCCTACTCCTCTTTCTCTTCCTCCTCCTCCTCCTCCTCAGTAAGCCTTGTCCTTCCTCACATTTTTTCAGGCAGGTAACCTCACCTCACCTGTGCCCCGCCGTATGATAATTAGCCTCCCACACCTGACCTCTGCAACCCTTCCTTAACTCTTCCCTTCCCCCTTCACCTCTGCCTTGCCCCTTCTTTATTTCATCTCTCTCTTCCCCTTCCCTCTCTTCTCCTTCACCTCTTCCTTCCCCTTCCCTTCCTTTCCCTTCATCAGTGTCCTAGCCTTCCCTTCTCTTCCCTCTTACCCTTCCCTTACTTCATCTCTGTCTTCCCCTTCCCTCCCCTTCATCACTGTTCCTCCCTTCTCCTTCCCTTCACCTACGTCTTACCCCTTATCTCCTCTCCTGTCTTCTTTATTCTCCATTTCTCATTCTCTTTCCTCTTTGTCAATGTCCTCTCCCTCTCTTCCCCCTTCTCTTAGTCAATCTCCACTTTTCCTCCCCTTCTGTTTTTTCATTCTCTCTCCCCTTTATCAGTACCCTCTCCTCTCTCTCTCCCTTCTGCCTTTCTCTTCTCCTTCTCCTATGTCAATGCCCTCCTCTCCTCTCCTTCCCTTCCCCCTCCCTCCTTCACTTTGTCATTGCCCACCTTCCCTTTCTGCGCCTGATCGCCCGAGAGCAGTGAAAGTCGAAGGTTTATGCCAAGCCGCACGTCCGTTCCTCGACTCTGAAGGTGATGCAAATTCTTCCCCCGAGACACAGGGAAGACTGAGACATCCGGGTTACCTCAGCTTCCCTCCCCCAGGTGTACCCAGGCGTCCCCAGTGTCCCCGGGCTACCCTAAGCATTACCAGGTACCCATTTATCTGCTAACACGCGAGGAAGAGGCGTAAGGACGTGGGTGGCCAGCGGTAGACTGCCGCGGTAAGGGAATCGAACTGGGGAGCCAAGATTTTTTTTTCTATGTTCCGCCTATGGCTTTGGCTTTCTTGGTGGGCCTGATGGTCGTCCAAAGCCTGTCCATGTCTGTGGCCACTCGGCGGTGACTGAGAAATCCCAGCTGTGGAGGCTCGAACCCGCGTCCTCCTAAACGCGGCGCCGGCACGCTAATCACTCAGCCACCGCCTCCCCGACATTTAGTGGGAGCTAAGTTTTATGAATGCTTCTTTTTGTTATATTTAGCTTCATAAAATGTTAGATAATGAGCTATCGTGGTAATAAACATGATCTGGCGAGGGGAAAAAGATGGAGGATGTTTTTTCTTGATTTCTCTAAGTCTAAGGTGTAAAGGGAAAGTAGGACCATGAGAGAACCTTTGTCACCTGTGTAAACGACCGTCAGTACCACCTGGCGTCCACACACACACACACACACACACACACACACACACACACACACGCTGATGGCTACGATGATGAGAATTAATATAAGAGATGACGAGTGTGATAACAAGACTCATCTATTCTCCTCCTCCTCCTCCTCCTGCTTCTTCTTCTTCTTGTTCTTCTTCATTTTCTTCTTCTTCTTCACCAACGTCGTCCTCGTCCTCCTCCTTCTGCATATCGTTTTTCTTTTCTCACGGTCGTAAAATTCGTCGACATGCCGTTTTTCGCATAACAAGATAATTTATGAAATGCAGCGGCGAACATGAAAAGGAGGAGGAGGAGGAGGAGGAGGAGGAGGGGGAGGAGGAGGGGGAGGAGAAGGAGGAGGAGAGAGAGAGAAAGATAGCAAGTGCATTATTAATTTTACTATTATTATCATTATTTTTTTGTTATCATTATCATGCTTCCATCTTTACTATTATCGGACCCATCAATAACTATTAATAAAAAAGAAAAAGAGGGCCTGACTGCATTCTTCTCTCTCTCTCTCTCTCTCTCGTATATCCTGCCCCTGTTCCCGCTGCATAATTCTGTTCCTCGCCTCCATCTTCATCTCCTTAACATTCCTCGCTAACACCTGACTCTTACCTGACTCACACCTGCTTTGCCTGGCTCCTAAAAACACCGCTCTTACTTATCTCCGGACCCTCCTCCCCTTCGTCATCGCCTGTCAGCGCCCTCTTCGCCTCTGTCTTCATTTATTCCTTTATCCGTCTATCGCAAATTATATCCGTTGTTTAAGACACCTTGCAGTCACTCTCGCTCTCTCCCTCTCCCTCTCTCTCTCTCTCTCCCTCTCCCTCTCTCTCTCTCTCTCTCAGCATCATCCCCAGCAGACCAGACCTGTCATCACCGGCCATCACTCAGCACCGCCACTCATCACCGCAGCATCACCATCATCACCACCACGCCGTAACACTCTCTCATACACACCTGTTCCGCCCCGCCCCGCACCTACCCACCCGGTTTGCTACGAGGCGCGGAGATAAGGAGTGAAAGGGAAGGGAAAAGTGAAAGAATAAGAGGAAGAGGAAGACCAGTAGTAGTAGTTGTAGGAGGAGAAGGAGGAGGAGGCATAAAGACGGAAACATGTAGTAGGCAACTGGATCTTATAATGAGGCTTCTTGCTTTAGTGATTTAATCTATTCCTCAGGCACTTCAGGGACCAGCACACCAAATTGAGGTACTTGGCGGGTACGTCCGTGCGGGAACGTTCAATAAAGTCTTGTCGCGGCAGAGTAGCAACCAATGTTATTCTCAAGTGAGTTAACCGCTCTCGCACAAACTACTTATGCGAGAGACTGTTTAACTGGCAAATGACTCCCTTCATGAAGAACTCTTGCCGATGTCTGTATTTCATCCGGTCACTTGAACTGGCGAGCCATAACAAATTTCTAGTCATTGAACTAACCTGGAGCTCAATGACAATAGTGATTAACGTGTTTGAACATCCTCAGGTACTTGAACACCTGAATCAAACCCCCTCGTGGTCGTCTCGCCAGTCGTTTTTCATGCGGCGGTGTTCTCAACGAGGGTATAATTTTCGTGGCGCGTTAGTCCAGTCTTCAGTAATTCCATGTCCTTCTTGTTCCCGGGAGAGTAGAAAAGCGCCGTGTATAACATTATTATCGGCGTCCAATGAGTTGATAAAGCAAAAGCGCTTATTTCTGAAAGCATGCCGCGTATCAGAACTTATAATGAAACCCTTGATATAATTTCCGGTGCTCAGGAGGAGGAAGAAGAGGAAGAGGCGGATAAAGCGGAGGAGGTGGAAGAGGAGGAGGCGGAGGAGGAGAATGAGGAGGGGTAGGAGGAGGAGGAGGAGGAAGATCCGGGGAGGAAGAGTGGGAGGGTGAAACTTAGGAAACGTGAGGTTTTGTTGTCGGTCGCTGTGTTTCCTGCTTCATTAGGCCAGCGTGGGCGTGAGAGGGCGGGGCGGGGAGGAGAGAAGAGGAGGAGGAGGAGGAAGAGGAGAAGGAGGAGGAAGAGGAGGAGGAGAGGGAGAGGTGACAGAGAGGTGAGAGCGAGGAGAGCACGGGCGTGGGCGGAGAGGTGAAAGAAGAGGAGGAAAGAGGGTGTGGAGAGGGCAAAGTGGATGGAGAGGTGGAGAGAAGAGAGGGGAGAGGGCAAGCAGAGGGCGAGGAGGAGAGATGTAGAGTACTTAACATCATTTCCTCCTCTTCCCTTTCTCTTCCTTCGCTTTCCTTCTTCCCTTCTTCGCCCTCTTAATTCTCCGTTTTCCTTTCATTTTCTTTTTCTCCTATTTCTTTCTCCCTTCCATTCCCTTCTTCGTCCTTTTAGTTTTAGGTTTTCCATTCATTTTCTCCTTCTTCTATTTCTTTCTCCTTTCCCTTCTCTTCCCTTCTTCGCCCTCTTAATTCTCCGTTTTCCTTTCATTTTCTCTTTCTCCTATATCTTTCTCCCTTCCCTTCCCTTCTTCCCTTCTTCGCCCTCTTAATTCTCCGTTTTTCTTCCATTTTCTCTTTCTCCAATTCCAAAATATCATGTACTCTTCTCTATTATCCTCTCTTACTCTTCTCCCATTTTCCATTCTATATTTTTTTTCACTATATATTTTTCTATTTTTATTCAACCTTATTATCCTCCCTTCCTACATCGATTCTTCCAATTTATCCTTCTTCCTTCCTTTCTTCTATCAGCTCATTCCTCCCTTTCTTTCTTTCTTTCGTTCTCTTTCTCCACCTCTACTTCCTCCTTCCCTTCTCTTCCTTTCCTTTATTCCGTACGTCAAACTATCCTCCTCTGACTTTCCCTTCCTTCCTTTCTCGGCCACACACACACACACACACACACACACACACACACACACACACACACATAACAAGAGACCCCTACTGCCCCCCCCCCCTCGTGCCCTTCGACCCCTGTATCACCCTCGCACATAAAGCAAGTTTCACCTCGTCCCAGATTCACCTGTGACAAAGAGGAAGCAGGAGACGAAGGAGGAGGAGGAGGAGGAGGAGGAGGAGGAGGAGGAGGTAAAAGAAGACGGGAAGGCTGAACATAATATAATAAGGATACTGATGATGACAATAATAATAATAATAATAATAATAATAATAATAATAATAATAATAATAATAATAATAATAAGAGAAGAAGAAAAAGAAAAAGAAAAATCAATAAATAATACTCAGTTACGCTTGAAGTTCTAACGCTAATCTGGAGGAGGAGGAGGAGGAGGAGGAGGAGGAGGAGGAGGAGGAGGAGGAGGAGGAGGAGGACGAGGAGGAGGAGGAAGAGGAGGAGGAGGAGGAGAAGGAGGAGGAGGAGGAGGAGGAAGGATTAACGATAAGAAGTTTATTCATAATCACGAAGTACACACACACACACACACACACACACACACACACACACACACACACACACACACACACACACACGAGCCGCCGCCGCGCCCTTCATTATAATTCATACATAACCCCCATCCCATCCTCCTCCTCCTCCTCCTCCTCCTCCTCCTCCTCAACAACAACAACAAGAATATCTCCATACGACTTAACATTCAACTGACTTCCACAATTCGCATTTCCTGGGAATAGAAAAAATAAGAAAACAGAAAAAAATAAAGAGAAGGAGAAGAAGCAACTTAAAATTAATTCCTCAACCAAGAAAAAGAAGAAAAAAACAGGAGAAAAATAATTAAAAAAAAGGAGAAAGAGAAAGGAAAAAATGAGGAACAAAGAAAATAGAAAAGGACGAAAAAAAAGGAAACAAAGAAAATGGAAAAAATAGAGATGGTACTTAAGTTATTCATTCCTCCACACACACAAAAAAACAAGAAAATAAAAACAACAAAAGAACACGAACAAGACCTCCACACCACGACTTAACATTCCGCTGACTTCCAAACAATTCGCATTTCCTGACAAAAAAAAAAAAAAAAAAAAATAAAAATCCCAGACTCCAGCGGCGGCATTACATACATTCCGGCGAGGCAAAAAGAGAACGGCGACACTTGCACGACTACAACAATTAATGCCCAAGGCTTCTTCAATGGGATTCCGCTGTGAACTTTAATGTCTCTATTCTGCGCCGACCTGGCAAAGGGAGGGAAAGCAAATGGTGTAGGAGAAGGAGGAGGAGGAGGAGGAGGAGGAAGAAATGATGTTGGGAGTTGGCAAAGGGAAGGAAAAGGAAGGGTGTAGGGAGAGGAGGAGGAGGAGGAAGGGAGAGTGTTGGGAGCTGGCAAAAGGGAGGGAAAGGAAGGGTTGAAGAAGAAGAGAAGGAGGAGGAGGAAGGGATGATGATGGAGTGGGAAGAAGAAGATGGAAAGAAAGGCAAATGGTGTTGAAGAAAGGAGGAGAGGAAAGGAAAATGGTATAGGAAGAGGAGAAAGAAGGGATGATGATGGAGATGAAGGAGGAGAAGTTAAAGAAAAACGGTGTAGGAAGAGGAAGAGGAGAAAGAGGAGGAGGAGGAAGGGATGATGATGGAGGTTTAGGAGGAGGAGTGTAAGGATAAAAGTGTAGCAAGATGAAGAGGAAAATGAAAATGGTGTAAGAAGAGGAGGAAGGGAAGATGATGAAGGTGGAGGAGGAGGAGAGTAAGGAAAATGATGTAGCAGGAAAAATGAAAGAAAAATAGCATAGGAAAAGGAAAAAGAGGAAGGGTAGATGGAGGTATTGCAAAAAGCAGGCTAAAAGGAGGGAAACAAAAATGGCGGTGGAGGAGGAGGAGGAGGAGAAAGAAGAGAAAAAGTGGTGGCTGTTTTAAAAGATGCTGGTGGAGAAAGAGAAGGAAAAGGAAGAGGAGGAGGAGGAGGAGGAGGAGGAGGAAGAGGAGGAGTATGTCTATTTGGTTTGTAAAGAAGGCGGTAACAGCATCTCCTTTCCTAGAACACCTGCGAGGAAAAGTGCAAAAGCCGAAGAAAGGAGAAAAAAAAGTGAAGGAAAGAAGAAAGGATGAAAATGAAGTGTTACAGAAACTCAGGAGAGGCGGAAGAGAGGAGAATAAAAAAACGTACGAGGCGAACCGAAAAGGAAAGTGAAGGAAATAAGAGAGAAGGTAAGAAAAGGAATGAAGAAACGGCACAGAAGTGAAGCATGAAAAAAAAAATGACGAAATAACAAAAATATGAAAGAAAAACGAAAAAAGTAGAGAAATTAAAAAGAAAAATATAAAGGAATTAAGAAACGGCACAGAAGTGAAGCATGAAAAAAAAATGACGAAGAAACAAAAATAAGAAGAAAAACGAAAAAAAAAAATAGAGAAAATAAAAAGAAAAACAGAAAACTTGAAAAAAGGAATAAGCGAAATATGATTAAAAGGTGACAAAGAAACACGGAAGGGAAGGAGAAAAAAAAAGACATAAGAAGATAAAAATGATGAAACTGAGACGAAGGAAATGATAAAAAGAGAAATAGAGGTAAGAGAAATGATTAATGAAAGTCGTGGGAAAGAATATATATGTAAATGAGGAAATCTGAGAAGCGGTCACGGAAATGAGAGAAAAAGAGAAAAAGATTATAAAAGAGACAAAGAGAGACAGATAAAAAAAAATACGAAGACGTTCACGATAAAAGACAAAGGAGAGAAAAAGAGAAAAAAAGAGAGAGGGACACACGAGCAAGGTAAAAAAAAAAGACAATGTGAGAGAGAGAGAGAGAGAGAGAGAGAGAGAGAGAGAGAGAGAGAGAGAGAGAGAGAGAGAGAGAGAGAGAGAGAGAGAGAGAGAGAGAGAGAGAGAGAGAGAGAGAGAGAGAGAGAGAGAGAGAGAGAGAGAGAGAGAGAGAGAGAGAGAGAGAGAGAGAGAGACTGTGGACAAAGAAAGAAAAGATCGAAAGAGAGAAAAAAAGGAGACAAGAGACCACAGAAAGAGAGAAGACAAGTCGTAATTAGGAAGACAGAAAGACAAAAGGAAGAGGAGGAGGAGGAGGAGGAGGAGGAAGATTTAACCACAAAGACAATAAGGTTAGTTAAGACGGTGACAGTAAGCTAAATCTGTCTGTTTGTCTGTCTGTCTGTCTGTATGTATGTATGTATAATTGTTTACTCTGATGACGTGATTACCTTTTCCACAAGTGTGTGTGTGTGTGTGTGTGTGTGTGTGTGTGTGTGTGTGTGTGTGTGTGTGTGTGTGTGTGTGTGTGTGTGTGTGTGTGTGTGTAAAAAAAAACGAGAGAGAGAGAGAGAGAGAGAGAGAGAGAGAGAGAGAGAGAGAGAGAGAGAGAGAGAGAGAGAGAGAGAGAGAGAGAGAGAGAGAGAGAGAGAGAGAGAGAGAGAGAGAGAGAGAGAGAGAGAGAGAGAGAGAGAGAGAGAGTAATTAACGTCACAGTTGGGTCAAGATTGTATCTCACAACAATGACCAACTAGAAAAGAAAAAAAAAGTAAGCAAGTCAGTGAACTAAATAAAACAAAGTCTGTCTTCTCTTTGTTTATTTAGAGCGATTGAAGAGGAAGAGGAGGAAGAGGAAGAGGAGAAGGAGAAGGTGGAGGAGGAGGAGGTCTAGAAGGAAACCTGGCAACAAGGACGAGCAGGCAGCAGAAAGGGTGTTGCCTCATAACGAGTCTGCCTGCGGAAATATTAAGGAACAGTAGAGGAAAGGAGAGAGGAGAGCAGAGGGGAGAGGGAGGGTTGGAGAGAAGAAAAAAGAAAAGAAAAGGAAAAGAGAGGAGAGGAGAGGAAAGAAGAGGCGAGGATAGGAGACGGTGAGGAGAGGAGAGGAGAGAAAAGGAAGGGAGAGGAGAGAGGAGGAGGACAGAAATTGACACAAGGAGCTGTTGAAGTCGTCTGACAGATGTGGACAGGGAGAAGGAGGGAGGTAAGAAGGCTATGTAAGGAGTGACGAAGGGAGAGAGGGAGGGAGGGAGGGAGGGAACAAGGAGGTGATGGAGGGAAGAAAAAAGGAGGGTGAGGAGGGATACAAAGACAAGGAAGGCAAATTGAGAAAGAGAGAAAGAGATGTCGAGAGGGAGGATGAGAAGGCGAAAACCGTGCAATAGCTGTAGTAGTAGTAGTGGTAGTAGAAGTAGTAGTAGTAGTAGTAGTAGAAATAGTAGTAGTAGTAGTAGTAGTAGTAGAAGTGGTGGTGGTTATTGTTTTGTAGATGTATAAGAACTACAACTATTATTTTTTTTACAAAGAAAACGACGAATTCCAGCTTGAGTAGAAAGCCGTGTGTAGCGAGGCCGCGGGGGAGGAGGAGCAGGAGAAGGCATTCCGTTAGCGAGTTCAGAAGAGCAAGAGGCTTATACATTTACAAAACAATAACCACCACCACTTCTACTACTACTACTACTATTTCTACTACTACTACTACTACGAAGACACAGCGATGAGGGATAGCAAGGGAAGCAGCAGCGTGGGGCGGGCGGCGGACTCTGAGGGGGTGAAGAGAGACCAGGCAAGCAGAGGTGGGAAGGTCAGAAGGGGAACGGCCTTTAACTCCACTAATGCTTTTCTTGATATTATTCGCATTGTTCCTCTTGTTAATGATGAAGGTTTTTGCTCCTGTTGTTAATGGGTGTTGGTGATACTGGTGGTGGTGGTGGTGGTGGTGGTGACATATTTGGACCCCGCGGTGGTGATGGTTATGCTAATTATGATAAACAGAAGAAAGAGAGAGAGAGAGAGAGAGAGAGAGAGAGAGAGAGAGAGAGAGAGAGAGAGAGAGAGAGAGAGAGAGAGAGAGAGAGAGAGAGAGAGAGAATATATGTCCATTATGAATGCATAGCCTCAAAATCACTCATCCTTGACACACACACACACACACACACACACACGGTCTCTCTCTCTCTCTCTCTCTCTCTCTCAGGTGTACTGTTTCATAATTACCTGACCGCTTATCAATTACTGGGAACTTCATCACACTTACCTGGAAATAGAAAGAAAACAAGGTGAGCAATTAATAAGATCACAAAATATTAAAGCAAACACACACACACACACACACACACACACACACACACACGAATGGATGAGAGGGAGGAGTGTACACAAGGATGTTAAATTTTACACACACATACATACATACATACATACACACATACATAGATACACACATAAATACATACATACATACATACACACAAATACATACATACATACATACATACATACATACATACATACATACATAAATACATAAATACATAAAAATGGACACTTACAACTAATGATTTATCTTGTATCACTTAGAAAAAGAAAGAAAATAGAAACGAAAATAAAATATAGACAAACTCTAGCAAAGATTTCTCTTGTAGGAAAGTGACGAGGGAAAAAAACCAGCCCGCAGGAGGAAGCGTCATTAAGTCAAATATTCGAGAGAGAGAGAGAGAGAGAGAGAGAGAGAGAGAGAGAGAGAGAGAGAGAGAGAGAGAGAGAGAGAGAGAGAGAGAGAGAGAGAGAGAGAGAGAGAGAGAGAGAGAGAGAGAGAATAAATAATAATACTAATAACACCAAGCTCATCCTGGTATACTATTGCCTGAGGAGGAATAGGAGGAGAAGGAGGAGGAGGAGGGGAAGGAGGAGGAAAAAAAGTGAGGAATGGAATTAATGACGATGAATGCAAAGGAAAAAAAAAAGATAATGATGGTAAATAAAAGATGATGGAGAGATGCCGGCGAAAAATAAAGCGAGGAGGAAAAAGAACTTTGATCGTGTGAAAAAAACGTGCTTGAAACATGTATAAAGAAGATGAAGAAAAGTACATTGTGAATGAAATCAAAGGCGAAGCGTAGAAGGTTTTA
This sequence comes from Eriocheir sinensis, assembly GCF_024679095.1. Lineage (NCBI taxonomy): Eukaryota > Metazoa > Arthropoda > Malacostraca > Decapoda > Varunidae > Eriocheir > Eriocheir sinensis. Next base: position 12,713,135 of record NC_066560.1, read on the forward strand.
ATACTGGAAAGACACAATAAGAGAAAAGAAGAAGAATGAACGCACAAAAGCAAAACTGGGCTGCAATAATATGTAAAAGGAAGAAGATGAACTGAAGGAAAGAAGGAATAAAAGAAAGAAGATGACTTTGTGTAATCGATGACGAAAATTGAAGAAGGAAAAGAAGAAAAATGAACGCACAAAAGCAAAACTGGACTGCAATAATATGTAAAAGGAAGAAGATGAACTGAAGGAAAGAAGGAAGAAGGAAGGAAGAAGAAGATGAATTTGTGTAATCGATGACGAAAATTAAAGAAGGAAAAGAAGAAAATAAACGCACAAAAGGAAAACTGGACTGCAAGGATATGAAAATGGAAGAAGATGAACTGAAGAAAGAAAGAAAGAAAGAAGGAATAAAAGGAAAAAAGAAGATGAATTTGTGCAATCGATGACAAAGAATAAAGAAGAAAAAGAGGAAAAAGATAACCGCTCGGGAAAAGAAGAATTGAATCGACGAGGGAAAACAACTGGACTGAAAAAAAGAAAGAGAAAGAAAGACGTTTGAAGAACCGGTGCAGTCGATGACGGAAAATGGCGAGACAGAAAGAGAGAAAGGAAGAAAGAACAGAACCGATCGAGAAAAGGAGAAAAAATCGAATCGGTGAAGGAAAACAATTTGTAAAGATCAGGAACATGTAGGGCGGGGCACCTGACTTATGGCGGACAGGTGTAAGGGAAGAGGATGAGGAGGAGGAGGGGGAGGAGGAGGAGGAGGAACCGAAATTATTATACGAGAGATCCGGGAATTGAAAAAGAAAAAGGAAAGTAATAATGATATAGAAAACTTCTGCACAGTATTGGAAAAAAAGTAAACTTGCAATAAATATAAAGAAAGGTTTGAAAAGTCGAAACTGAAACCAGGAAAAAATATGAACAGAATCTATTTGAGCGTCGAAATATACGTACCATGAAGAAAATAGATAGATAGAAAAATAGATAGATAAGATAGATAAATAAATAAATACAGACAGAATGATTTGAGAAAGAAAGAAAGAATTAGAGAGACAAAGACAGAGAGAATGTTTACCATCTTCTTTACTCTCAAATTCCATACATATATTTTTTATCTATAATGCAATTTGATCCTTCCTCCGCCTCCTCCTTCTCCTCATATTCCCTCGCCCATCCGACTCTTCATTCAAGCATTTGTTTACGTTGTTTACAGAGGAGACGCGGCATCGTTGGAGCATGTAGATAGAGATTGTTTTGCCTCGCGTTGCCCGCCTTCACCTCATTCTCTATAAACTCACTCATTCGCTCGACGATCTTTGCATAAACGGCTTGAACACACGAGCTTAAAAAGGCAAGAAAATCGATCTCTCTGCTCTGGCCGCCTTCCCGCAGAGAATAAATATGCATAAAAGAGAAGCATAAGAATGGTGTACATTTTTTTAAACGACTTAAAATGATATCGTGCAATCTGCCTCTTTTTGGTGCTTTATATATAGTTTTCTTGCTTGAACTTTACATGTATAATGAAAGTATAAACCTAGTTCTTGTTTCCTGACCCCAGGTAAGACGATACTGACAATTATTTATTTTTATTATGTTTCCCTTAACTTAAATAGCTAAGGATTTGAAACAGTAACAAAAATAGATCAACAACCTTTCAAACGCATATCCTTAAAAAAACGTGTGGGAAATATCGACAGGAGAGAAATATATGAAAAATTATGTGAAGTTAGAAAAATACTGAAATATAAAAAATGAGGAAAAAAGGAAAATGAACAGAAATGTCAACCATGATATTGCATAAAGTGTGTGTGTGTGCATGTGTGTGTGTGTGTGTGTGTGTGTGTGTGTGTGTGTTAAGATTCCCGTGGGAGGCAGGAAAGGAAGACGTAAGCAAGCAAGAAGGAACTAAAGCAGAGGAAGGAATAAAGAAGAAAACCAATAACATATATTTATACGCGTCAACGAAGAAAAATATTGAGGCATAAAATAAATTGTCTTTGACGCGAGGGAATGTCACACACACACACACACACACACACACACACACACACACACACACACACACACACAGAAAGGCGCCCCATCTCGCCTCCTCTCGTCTCGTCTCGTCTCGTTAGCATAAAAGAACAATTTGGCGTCGATATCAACGTCGACCCAAAACTCTTAAGACTCGACAATTTGGCATAAAACTTGAAACCTTACAATGTGAAAAAAAAATCTGGTCTTGTTTCTGGGCCTCTTAATAAAGTGTGTGTGTGTGTGTGTGTGTGTGTGTGTGTGTGAGAGAGAGAGAGAGAGAGAGAGAGAGAGAGAGAGAGAGAGAGAGAGAGAGAGAGAGAGAGAGAGAGAGAGAGAGAGAGAGAGAGAGAGAGAGAGAGAAATAATAGATATATGCTAAAAAGTAGAGCAAGAAAGACTGAACCTGAGAAAATAATAAAAACAAACAAATCAAATAAACAAAATAAACAACAAAACATTATTACGAAAACTTGAATTTGTGGGAATTTCAATGAAGGGAAGAAGTATCCGTCAATCCGTCAAAACCTTAACATAAATATAATCTCTAATATAAAATAATAAATACCAACAAAGACGTACAACAACTAATTGATTAAAGAGCGAAATCAGAAAAGGTTGGGAATTTTTAAGGAATACCATTATGACTGAACTGTTAAAGAGGGCAATATATTTCTCTTGTCCCTTCTTCATATTCAGAACGAGGAGGGCATATCTTCTTCTTCTTCTTCTTCTTCTTCTACTACTACTACTTCTTCTTTTTGTTCTTGCTCTTGTTCCTTTTCTTTTTCTTCTTCATATTCTTCTTTATCCTCTTTTATTTCTTCTTCTTTTTCTTCTTCTTTATCATCTTTTATTTCTTCTTCTTCTTTTTCTTCTTCTTCTTCTTCCTTGTTTTTATCCCTCATGATTTTTTCCTTGCAACAAACACCAACACCCAAACAACACATTCCCAGCCACGCCAAAAGAGGCAAATACACACACACACACACACACACACACACACACACACACACACACACACACACAACCACAGAGGTACAAAGACATACAGGCATACGGACAGGAACAGACTGACAGAGAAAGACAACTCAGACAGACAGACAGACAGACAGACCCCCTACCTTTAAAAACACCCCTAACCTTTAAAACACAGATATTCATGTAAAAAACAATAAACAGGGTAGACAGACAGACAGACAGACAGACAGACAGACAGACCAACGCAAACACAGAAGCACTGACCAACAGACAGGCTGACAGGATGGAAGGAGGTTACTAAGTGAATACACCCTGATGAACAGACAATAAGACATATAAAATAATAATAGAAGGATGAAGAACTGGTCTGAACAGCGCAGTGGCGGCGGCGGCGGCGGCGAAGGTGGTGGTAGTGGTGGTGATGGTGAATGTAACGTCTGTTTAGCGTGCGTGTTCTACTTGATTGACTCGCGGTGGTAGTGGTGGTGATGGTGGTGGTGTTTTTTTACTCTTTTCAATTATCATACAGACAGACAGACAGGCAGACGGAGATGGACGGACAGATAGACAGAGGGAGACTGACAAACGCGTCGCCTCACCTGCTATCATCATCGCCATTCATCAACAACCTAGCCATGCAGCTTCAGCGAACGTTGCACTTATATTAGGGAGTGTTACGCCTCGAACAAGAATGGCACTGCTGCACGAGAGGGCGCGGTGGCTGCAGGGACGGGAAAGAATTAAGAAAGAAGAGTTATGTAGTACGGGTTTAGGGATGATGGAACTTGCTCTTTTGTGCACGTCCCGAAAAAGCGAGAATTGAGAAGGGAAATGGAAAAATAAGAGGAAAAGAAAAATAATGTGAGAAAACGGAATAATATGGGGAAAAAGAAAATTATGGAAAGAAATGGGAAAAATATGGAGAAAGAAAAATAGTGCGGGAGAGAAAATGGAATAATAAGGAGAGAGAAAAATGATGGGGAAAGAAATGGGAAAAAAATATAGAAAGAAAATGGAAAAGTAAGGAAAAGAAAAAAAAGTAATGGAGAAAAACAGAAAATTCAGCATAAATAAAGAAAATGATGAAAGAAAATGAAAAAAAATAGAATAGAAAGAAAAATAATGGAAAAAATAAGCAGAGAGAAAGAAAGAAAATAAGGAAAGAAAATGAAAAAAAAATTGAGAAAGGAAAATAATGGGGAAAGAAAAGAAAGAATAAGGAGAAAGAAAACTAAAGGAAGAAAAAGGTAAAATAAGAAGAGAGAGAAAGAAGAGTAAGGTAGAACAGGCAAAGGAATGCTGCAGAATGTTTTTGTGCACGAACCGAAAAACACGAAAATACGAACAGAAAATGGGAAAATAATGAAAGAAAGTTGGAACAGGTTGACGAAGCGAAGGCGAAGATATATACCGTGCAAGGGCGAGTGATCATTGTAATCAACACATCGCATCGCCTCTGTACACGGGAAGAAGCGCTGTTGGATACTAAGGAAAGAGATTAAATAGAAGTTGTTAAGAGGTAGGGATTGATGGGTGAGAAGAAAATGATTAAATACCTGTTGTTAAGAAGTTGGGATTGATGGATATTAAGGAAAGAGATTAAATACAAGTTCTTAAGAGGTAGGGATTGATGGGTGAGAAGGAAAACTATTAAATAAAGGTTGTTAAAGGTTAGGATTAATGAATATTAAGGAAAGTAATTAAATTCAGGTTGTTAAGAAGTTGGGATTGATGGTTACTAAGGAAAGAGATTAAATACAAGTTCTTAAGAGGTAGGAATTGATGGGTGAGAAGGAAAATGATTAAATATAAGTTGTTAAAGGTTAGGATTGATGGATACTAAGGAAAGAGATTAAATTCAGCTTGTTAAGAAGTTGGGATTGATGGATACGAAGGAAATTGATTAAATGCATGATGTTAAGAAGTTGGAGCTGCGGGGTTTTGTGGACGAGCAGACAAATCGCAAATGGGAACAGAAAACGGAAAAAATAATGAAGGAAAGTGGGAACTGACTGACTAAGTGCTTAAGAAATACACTGTGCAAGGGTTGTTTTGAAGGTCGAGATGTGGGGTTTTATACACGAACCGAAAATCCAAAAATGGGAACAGAAAACGGAAAAAATAATGAAGGAAAGTGGGAACTGACTGACTAAGTGCTTAAAAAATACACTGTGCAAGGGTTGTTTTGAAGGTCGAGATGTGGGGTTTAATACACGAACCGAAAATCCAAAAATGGGAACAGAAAACGGAAAAAATAATGAAGGAAAGTGGGAACAGGCTAACTAACTGATTAGGATATATTGTTCAACGTATATAGAAAGCAATGATGGTGATGCCCGGCGCTGAGGCATGAACACGAGAGGGAGAGAACAGGCTGTCATTAGAACTAGCAAGACCTTATAAGTACACTCTGGAGAAGGTTCGATTAAAAGTAATAGGCGTACGAAGGTAATAACAGTAATAATAGAAAACCCGATCATAAACAAGACAAATAATTAGTGATGATAAGACTTTCAATTATACGCGTTAAATAATTATAGTAGTAAAAAATAAAGATAATGATTTGTATTACATTGTGTACACGAAAGTTGAGGGAAGAAAGAAGCAAAATTCACAACAATAATAATGATGATGATGATGATGATGGTGATAAAAAAAACTCACAACAACCACATCAAAATAACCACCACCATCACCACCACCACCACCATCAACACCATCACCACCACCATCATCACCATCAACACCGCTTCGTCCACACCAGCTAACGGATCACCATCGGTCATTTCACGCCTCCTGAGTCGCGGCGAGTGGAGGAGGAGGAGGAGGAGGAGGAGGAGGAGGAAGGTAGAGGTGACGTGAGCGGTTATAGTGGAAGAAGGGAAGACGAAGATAGAAAATGAAGGGTTTAGGAAGATAGGGAGAGGAGGAGGAGGAAAAGGAGGAGAAGGAGGGAAAGAGTTGTGAGAGAAATAAGAGACAAGTATTGTGGGAGGGAGGAGAAGGAGGAGGAGGAGGAGGAGGAGGAAAGAGGGAGAGAAAGAGCAGAAGAGTGAAAGGAAGACAATGGGAAAAAAGGAAAAAAATATGTATGAAAGAGAAAAGTGAAAAGAAACCGGTCAGGGAGGAAAAGAAAAGGAAATTGGTGAAGAGAAAAGGTCAGAGAGGATGAGGAGGAATGAATGAATAAGGAAGGAAGGAAGGAAGGAAGGAAGAAAAGATGGAAGAAAGGGAGTAAGAAAAAATAAGTAATAAAGGATGAAGGGAAAGACGAAATTAAAAAGAAGGAAATATGCGCAGAAAGAAAGGAAAAGGAGGTAAGGAAAGAAAAGGGAAAGAAAAAGGAAGAAATTAAACGTACGAAACAGAGGAAGGAACTAAGGAAGAAAGATAAAAAATGAAAGATGAAGAAAATAAGAAAGAATGACGAAGACAAAGATGGCACGGAGTAAGCAAGAAAGGAAGGAAGGAAAAGAGGACTAAGTAAGAAAGGAATGAAGGAAGAAAGGAAGGAAGAAAAGAAAAAAAGGAGAGAAGGAAAGAGAGATGGATTTAAGGGAGGAAGGAGGGAACGAAGAAAGGAAGAAAGAAAGAAAGGAAGAAAGAAAGAAAGGAAGGAAGGAAGGGGAAAACTAATGAAGGAGAGAAGGAAGGAGAGATGGATTTAAGGGAGGAAGGAAGGAACGAAGGAAAAAAAAAGAAAGAAAGAAAGAAAGAAAGGAAGGGGGAAAACTAATGAAGGAGAGAAGGAAGGAAGGAAGGACGGAACAGGAAAATATGAGAAAAGAGAAAGGGAGAGAAAGGGAAGGGAACGGAAATGAGAAACAATCTTGCCAACCGACATTGTTTTCCTTTTTTTCTTTTTTCGGTAATTTGAGGAATATTTATGAGGTTGTTTTGTTATTATTGTCAGGTTGTTACTTTTATTTACGATACTTATTTAGAATTACAGACTTTCACTTCGGCTTCCTATTGTTGTTTTTTTATGAGTGAGAATTTGCCCACTTCTCTCTCTCTCTCTCTCTCTCCTTCTTTCCTTTCATCCTTCATTTTTTTTCGTTTCTTCCCCTTTCCTTCTTTCTTTGTTCTTTCCATTTTTATCCTTTACTTTCTTTCTTCCTCCCTCCGTACAATTTTTCCGTTCTCTCTTCCTTTATTTCTTTATCTATTTTCTTTCTTTCTTTCTTTCTTTTTCTTTTTGCACAAACATTTATTTCCAGATTACCTCAAATAAGACCTTTTTTATACATTGTGTTTCGACGGAGTGAATAACAAGACTGAGAAAGGAAGACTTGATTTCATATGTTATTTTCTATTTTATGTTTGTCGAATACGCATACAATAAGATCTCACTTTTCCTCCTCCTCCTCCTTCTTCTCTTCCTCCTCCTTCACCTCTTCCTTCTCTCCCGTCTTCCCTTATTACAAAGAATCATCCCTGTCAGTTCCTGAACATCCTGCAGAAAGAGAAGGTGGAGGAGGAGGAGGAGGAGGAGGAGAAGGAGGAGGAGGAGGAGGAGAAAAAGCAGATAAACGGGTACATATATTGACGGCAAGAATTACAGGAAACATGAAGAAGGAAATCAATGTGAAGAAGAAGGAGGAAGAGCAGGAGGAGGAGGAGGAGGAGGAGGAGGAGGAGGAGGAGAGGAGAGGTAAATTCCGTGGAAACTGAGAAAAAATAAAAAAGGAAAAAAGAAAGAAAGAGGAGGAGAAGGAGGAGGACGAAAAGGGGGAGGAGGAGGAGGAAGAGAACGAGAAGGTGAACGAAGAAGAGAAGAGGAAGAGGAGGAGGAGGAGGAGGAGGAGGAGGAAATTAATTAATGAAGCAATAGGAAATATCATAGATGAAGAAAAACTGAATAAAGACAAAATATTAAGACAATTCTATTATTTCCCTTTACGGATGACCAAGCACACACACACACACACACACACACACACACACACACACACACACACACACACACACACACACACACACACACACACACACACACACACGCAGACGTCATGAGGAACGCAACGATTGACGGGAAATCAAACATTGCGCGTAAAAGTTCAATAATGAGTATGCTTTCTCTCTCTCTCTCTCTCTCTCTCTCTCTCTCTCTCTCTCGAGAGAGAGAGAGAGAGAGAGAGAGAGAGAGAGAGAGAGAGAGAGAGAGAGAGAGAGAGAGAGAGAGAGAGAGAGAGAGAGAGAGAGAGAGAGAGAGAGAGAGAGAGAGAGAGAAAGGGAAATTAACAGGTAGTCGGGATCAAATTGTAGATTAGGATGACGGATGTGGGAAAGAAGGCAGGAAAGGGAGGCGAGGAGAGGCACTGATGGAGAGAAGAGAGAGGAGGAGGAGGAGGAGGAGGAGGAGATGTTAATATGGGAAAGTATGACCCAAGGCAACCGAACGTTAACCCTCATTTCTGATCCTCATAAACAACACTACACATCTACATAGCCCTCGCCACATACCCCTAAGAAACCACTACATATGTGCATGACCCTCACCACATACCACCATCATACACCAGGGAGGTATATGACCTTCACCACATACCAACATAAGCCTTTCCAAATATCCCTCCAAAAACGTCACTAAATTATAATATGTGCATAACTAACAGAACATACCAACATGAACTTCACCACATAGCTACATAGTTCATTTCCACATACTAATAATATACTGACCACATATCCATATAATTTTTAATGTGCCTTCAAAGTACAGAATAATCTTTGACACAAACATTCCTTCTACCCTAGTTTCCTCAGACGTTCTTTTGTTTCTCCTTTTTATAAACTTCAATATTTATTTTCAAGCCTTAATTCAAAGTACATAATCTTTGACACAAACATTCCTTCTATCCAAGTTTCCTCAGACGTTCTTTTGTTTTTCCTTTTTATAAACTTCAATATTTATTTTCAAGCCTTAAAAGTATATAATAACTGACACAAACATTCCTTCTACCCTAGTTTCCTCAGACGTTCTTTTGTTTTTCCTTTTTATAAACTTCAATATTTATTTTCAAGCCTTAAAAGTATATAATAACTGACACAAACATTCCTTCTACCCTAGTTTCCTCAGACGTTCTTTTGTTTCTCCTTTTTATAAACTTCAATATTTATTTTCAAGCCTTCAAAGTATATAATAATTGACACAAACATTCCTTCTACCCTACTTTTCTCAAACGTTCTTTTGTTTTTCCTCTTTATAAACTTCAATATTTCTTTTCAATCCGTCATTCGTCTACCGTTACTATTAAACCTTCAAATCTTTAGCCTTTCCTCATTCTTTCCAATCATCATAGTACAGATCAACATTTCTACACCTCTATGAAGACTCCCATAGTTATACATCTTCAAATCTTCCTATCTCTCCGTATCTTGTGAATTTCTGCGCCTCTTCCTCACTCCTAATAACACTTACACAGTTTTACACCTTCGAATCTTCTATCAGTGTCTACCTGTGGACCCGAACACTTTATCAACTTCACAACCTCATCTTCACCTCACATAACACATACAGTTTTACCCCCGTGGAACCTCCTATCAATTTCTCCCTATTCACTTCAAGACCTCAATCAACTTCACAACGTCTTCTTCACCCCACTTAGCACTTACAAACACATCAACTCATCTTCACCTCACATAACACACGTAGTTTCTATATACACAACCCTCAGTGGAACCTCCTATCAATTTCTCCCTATTCACTTCAAGACCTCATCAACTTCACAACGTTTTCTCCACCCCACTTAACACTTCCACGGTTCCCCACCTGCTGTATCTTTATCCATTCCTACCCATTCATTTCTGGACGTTATCAGCTTCATCGCGTCTCGTTCAGCCCTTTTCACACATCCATAAACTTACACCTTTACAACTGTTACCTGGGGATTCACCTTCTTCCCCTCAAGACATTCATTTCTATCTATACAATTACACCGTCAGAATGGCATATAAGTACAATCATGACCCTTCAAACCCATACTCTAGACACTCTCAAAACAGCTTATCTAGTACACCATTTCTCAGTACGCAGCTTTCATTTGGCACCTTAAAACTACTTCAATTATACACCTGCAAATTTTCTCCAGTACTCTCCCTTTCAACTCCTTCCCGTCCGCACCTTCAACACCATACAGTCTGAAACCTAATTGCCGTACGGATAAAGAGGAGAGAAGAGGAGAGGTAAGGGGAGGACAGGAGACGAGAGAACAGTCAGTGGAGGGATGGGGAGAAGGATAATAAAGAGGAGGAGGGGACGAGGACGAGGACGAATGTTCTCCCCACTCTCCCTTTTCAACTCCCTCCCGCCCACACCTCCTTCACCTACAGTGGCTCTCTCGTGAACCCTAAAATTGAACCCGTCGCTCCTTCCTTCCCCCGAGCGCCTGCATTTCTGTATCCTCCGCGGGCGACAGGTAGAGATACTCACCTCACACTTCCTGTCCGCGTCTGTCTGTCTGTCTGTCGGTCTGTCTATCCAACCTTACACCCGCGCCTCCAGGGGCATACACACACACGAACACATACATGCATACGCACACATACAGCCACACAAACCGAGACAGACGGACATACAGACAGACAGACAGACACACAAACACACACACAGAGAGAGAGAGAGAGAGAGAGAGAGAGAGAGAGAGAGAGAGAGAGAGAGAGAGAGAGAGAGAGAGAGAGAGAGAGAGAGAGAGAGAGAGAGAGAGAGAGAGAGAGAGAGAGAGAGTATCGACAGGTGTGCAAGCATTAGACTCTAAAGACCAGGTACTTAAAAGGTAACAAAGAAATTCAGTTCACATCAGGAGAATAAATGAACCTTGATTGCAGGAGCGGCGCAGGTGACAAAGACGCTCTCCTCCTCCTCCTCCTCCTCCTCTTCCTCCTCCTCCTCTAAACCTCCTTCATGGCCTGTCTCCTCCTTCTCATTTGTCTCACGTCTCAGGCAAGATAAGGGTGTCAGGGTTATCAGATTGAGGAGGGAGGGGAGATAAGACTGGGATCGGATGCTGCAGGTGTGTGTGTGTGTGTGTGTGTGTGTGTGTGTGAGATAGCCTGTAAGTGAAGGGACGAGGGACGTGATAACCAGCGTGTCGACCCAAGTGCCTTTCCCTATCACTGAAATTTGAGGTGATGAGGACGCTGATAACAGAGGAGGAGGCGGAGGCGGAGATAGGCTGCTGATAAAATTTAGGGATTAAAATTATGAAACCAAATACATAATTGAGAAAGAGATCAAGGCGGAGAAGGAGGAAGAGGAGAAGGAGGTAGTCTAAGAGGAAGCTGATTAAATTTTAGGAATATGAGTTTGAAAGCAAATTCACTTATGAAGAAAAATGGTAAGGAAGAAAGAATAGGAGAGAAACGGAGAAGGAAGAGAAGACTATATTGAGGGATGAAGAGAGGGATAAAAGGGAGGAGAAGGGAAAAGAAGGGGATGGAGAAGAAAGAGAAAATAAGAAAGAGAAAAATATAGATTAGGACAAAAAATAAAATAAAAAATAGTAAAAATAACATATGTCGAGAGAGAGAGAGAGAGAGAGAGAGAGA